>NW_004797705.1:439535-445543 GCF_000002075.1 Aplysia californica
GGATATCAGAATAAGCGTGAACAATTGGCAGGGAAGTCCGTATTCGCCCACAGCTAGTCGTATTTTCTCTCTGGGTGGGGGAGGGGACAGCTTTTGAGGCCATACGACGAACGTGACAGGCCTTATGCCTTATGTGCACTTTCGCAGTGTTCCAGCGGGTGGTTGGAGGGTGACACTGGTATGTCCTACTTCTTTTTTTTCTCTTTTTAGTTTGGGTATTTTGGGTATATCTGCCTAACTTTTCCCCAGTGTGAAATGACGATTGTTGTATCGATCTGCTTCTCTTTACTACTTAAACATACAAAAAAACCCACAAAAAAGATATAAGTAAACAAACAAACAAGCAAACCGAGTTCCAGAAGCAGGGATGGGTGGGTGTAGTTGTAATATTCCGGATTCAGTTTGGTGAGAGTTTTGTGGTGCTTGCAACTACATAAGGTCATATGAGCTCACGGGACTGGAATTGCTTGTTTGCACGTAAGCACACAGCACGACTTGGTTTTACTTCGTGAGGTCGGAATGGTTGAGGTTAAAAATTTGACAGTAAAAATTCAGTTTTAACAAAGTAGTAGTTTGCTTGTTTAAAATAATATTCTCTACCAGTGGCTGTGGGTGGACCAAGATTTGAGTGGGGTTCTTCCACTTCTTTACCACAAAAAAAAGCAAGCAATAAGAACAAAACAGTGATGATTTTTCTATATTCACGGCGAGCCACGACATTTTGAGAACCATTCAAACGAGAAGAGTCACCTTTGTCTTCCATCTCTTTGTTCTACGTTAAATTTGTCTGGATGGTGGGAACGAAGCCGTTTCACCTCCAAATGTCTCTAATTAGTTTTTATCTGATGAAAAAGTTGCCTCAAAAGTGGTTTGATGTAATTAATAACTGTTAAATCTCAGCGGCACAACCACACAGCACTCCAAACACATACCATCTATGAGGTGGATTGGGTCGTGTTGTTGCGGAAAATTATACGCGCCTAACAAAGGCCCAATGGGCGCATAGGTGACTGTGTCACTGGGGGAAAGTGTGTCGTAACTTTCACCCCATTGCGTGAGCCATCTGTGCAGTGTTATTTTTTTCAAGTCTTCTACCTTTTTACAAGGAGAGTTTAATTAAAACGGGCGTGTGAACGGGCTTATTCTTTCTGAGCCCTAACGACATTTGATTGGCTGTTAGGTTACTATAGTTGTAAGCGGTGACAACAATGATTGGATAAACGGGCCCCCAAGCTGATCACTGTGTGTTCATTGCGTGCGATCATAACGGTTTCAACTGCTTATTTCGTTATTTAAGAAACTTTCATTATATAAGGGATAGAGTTGGGGTGGGCAGGGGGTGGGGGATGGAGGGCTCAAGCCCGTAAGCCCGTCACTACCCACCGCCACTGTTCTCTACCACTATGAGTAAAGGCCAATGGTCTCTTTAGACAATCGAAAACTCTGTTGGGAATAACAATGGAGAGCAAATTCGTTAAATTGGTGCTTAAAAAATATTTCCTTTGAGTCTCTTCAAGATCCGGATATTCTATTAAAATGTGCCTGATCGTAAGGTCGGCATCGCATTCGGCACGAAATCCGTTTTCATCTCCCTGCAGGAGGTATCTATGTGCCAGAGAGATATGTCCAAAACGTAATTTCGTTAAGATAATTTAGTTTTGCCTCTTCTCGGGAGACCCAAATATTTTCATAGACCCAACTTGGGCATTATAATGTGGAGTTCATTGTTCATTTGTTCACTTTGTGGTTCCTCCCACATATTGGTGGTGTAGTTTTTTACCTCATCTTTAAGTCCGTCTATCGCGAAAAAAATGAGGCCTCAGGATGAAGCCTCCTCTGTTGAGTTGTTTGTGGATTGGGCAGTGCGTCTACAGCTGGTTCCCAATGTAGAGCCATCGGTGAAGATTTCCTCTACGTCGAGGGTATTATTTGTTGAGTTTTGTGCTTGTGGTTCTGAAGGTTTTTATGTCTGTGTATGACTTGCTGTGTGTGGTCAGGTCTAAAGTTATTTTTCTTTGTGAGGTGCCACAGAGAGAGGTCGTAAAAAGTGATTTTTATTATTTTATGAAAGATCTTGTATGTATGTTAGTGTTTTAGCGCCTATAAATGGCCGCTTGCACTGTATGCTTCCCAGGAAGTTGAGTTTGTTTCAGAATGCTGTCAGGTCTGCTTGGGTAATAGTATAGATTGTGAAGCGCATAGAGCCTGCTGTTGAGCGGGGATTTGTGCTATACAAATGCTTTCTATTATCATTTTATGAAAATTTTGTTTTCAAGGTCCTCGGTGACTCTGAGTCTGAAAGTTCTAATAGTTTGTCGTTGTTTTTGCATACATTTTTCATGCTTACAGGAGTTTTAGAACGCAGTCGTGGGTTGGGTTGTCGGATGTTGAGCTTTGTTTAACTGCTAAGTATAAACTAAAGACAGTTTTTTCTTTCTTATTTTGAGGGATGGGATGTTGGCCTTGGCTCTCCCCGGGGAGGGGGGGGGACTTCCCCCCCCCCCCCCCCCCCCCCCCCCCACGTTTCCACCGGGTGAAGCGGAGGCCTTGGTTCTGAATGTGATTCAACATTTTTAGAACGTAAGGTCTTGCCGACCAATAGACGTGACAGTCGTCGTCCACCTTGGATCTGACTAAAGAACAGTGAAGGCGGAGGAGGTGTAAGGAGAATATTAAAAAAATTTCTTCATTGGTTATTTCTGGCTTGCAAAAGAAACGATCATTCTGCAAAGTTAAGGAATTTTATGAGAGAAACCTCAAGTAGTCTTATATACACACGCACACACATAAACACACACACACATACACACACACACACACACACACACACACACACACACACACACACACACATGTTCATCTGTCTGTCTGCCTGTATGTGTTGGGGAGAGAGGAGGTGTATTGGTTTCTGCATCTTACTTTCGTAGTTCCACATTTATCTCAGCGTTCACCTTTGGAAAGACCCAATATGAATAGCAAGGGAAAGAGGGGTGGTGGTGGTGGTGGTGGTGGTTGCTCTTGCATCAAGCAAATGAACACACAGGATGAAAAACTTATTAAGTGATTGTAAATGTTTTAAGTCCTCACTGACAAAGATTAGGCCTCTCGGGAAGACTGCTGCTTCGAGTCACTTCGACTCTACCTAAGGAGATGTACGACATCCTAATGGATAGACCGAGTCGTTCAACGCAATTGTTTCCCCACATGAGAATTGATCTCACGTCTTCTGCGTGCAAAGATATAGAGCCTCGCCCTTATACAAAAGACGCCGGTGATAAAGAACTCGCTGTGATGGGTAATCAGCTAATTTACTTGGCGCCCGTTCTGATACGTTTGTTCGGAACTATTTATCCGGCAATTGAGCCCACAGGCTAAAGTTTGATATTGGGTTTCCACAAAACTTACAAGTGGGACGTAAAATGGAATTACTTTTCGTGTTATAATGGTTTTGCCACCCTGGGAGAGCAACAGAGAAGAAAAGTACAGTATTTTATTGTGATATTATCGCGGGGCTTTTCAAAGAAAGGCAGCACTGTGGCTGTATTGAAGCCTTCCTACCGAATGTGGATCGTATATGGATTAGATTCCGCTAAGGAGCTCCACTTATCGATCTCATCATCTCTGTGGTACCAAGGTAAACAGAGGGAGAGTGTGTGGGTTACCGTATAAGAGGGCTGGCAGACAAAGGTCGAGGGTGCTCCAAAAGGACGCGACAAGGGCCCCTATAGATTGCCTCTGAATGCCTCGTGGTCATTTTTTGAAGAGGCCATCGTCGTCAGTGCTTTCGTCGTTGACATTGGTTTGATGTCGACCTTGTCTTTGCTGTTGTCGTTGTCGTTTCCGTCGTCATCATCATCATCATCATCATCATCATCATCATCATCATCATCATCATCATCTTCATCATCATCATCATCATCTTCATCATCTCCGTCCTCGTCGTCGTCTTTCAAGTATTATAGCTAGACTCTTGGACTAATACACAAAATACATGAGAATAATTCCTGTATGTAGAAGATATTTTACCGAGTATCGCTGTCTTTCTTTCTGCTACGATGCAGTTTTTCCAACAAAGTCCAAATTGACAGGCAGATTCAAAGCTACCCGCTGCCTGAATGATCCAAACTGTTTGGATATCGGCTTATCACATCTGCAATCATAAATCTACGAGTGTAGCATTCCTCGTGCTGATCATTTTCCTGATTTTTTCAGGCCGTCGTCACGGCCATTCGGGTGGTTGGAGGGCGATCTGGAGTGGCCTGGTCCTTGGTTTCAGTTTTAATTATAATAAATAATAAATAGCATTAGTACAGCGCCTACCCCCGCTCAACAGCAAGGTCTATGCGCTTTACACTGTATTATTACCCCAGCAGACCATAGAACACTCATAAACATTCTCATCTTCCCGAGAAGCATACACTGCAAGCAAGCAGCTGATTAAGCACTCAAACACTAATTAACTGACAAGAAAGAGAGCGATCCAATCTGATCTTGGCAAAATATGATCGTTAGGTAAGGCTGATCTACCGTAAACTTGAAGCTAAGCTATAAATTAGAAGTCACTTTAGCTATGGCTAAGGTACCCAACTACATTTTGTGACACTTGCAATTTTGAGTGTGTATGACGTCATAAAGGATTGAATTTTTTTGTGGTGTCAGTCCTTGTAGCAATTTTCATTACCTTGCAAATAATAAGTAACAAGCTGGGCCTCCTTTCGATGAAAGGAATGATCGGTGCATTAACATCTACTGAAAGTCATTGGCCTACTATATTTACACTCTACCCCTAGTTGCCAAATATATAATAGACTAAGGAATCCAGAAAAAGCGATGATGGGCATCAAACGAAAGGACCACAGTTGAATTTAGCACCAAGTAAAAAAAAGAAAACATGGGGCTAGATCTATACGGGTCGCACACTTAAAAGAGTGCTCAGTATTGCGCGACAATGCGCGACAGTATCGAACGGAAGTACGGCTTGAAGTAAATAAACGTGGCGGATTTTCTAAAATTACAGAGACAGAAGCGTCGGCCAACAAAAGCGATCGGCGAAATAAAGAAATTAAGCTTTTTGTAGCAAAACTGTCTCAAAACTGAAAAAAACCCCGAAGGGCGTCATAATCTTGAGAATAGTTTAAAGAATCTTTTGGCGAAAACCACATGTCGATCGATGCCGTCATTAAGAAGCCTTTTGAATAGCAAAATTGGGCCGCCACAAATAGATAATAGATTAGTTATGTGTAACAGCAAAGATAGTTATGTACTATCATTGGTAACAGCCACTGCTTTTCAGCCCACCGTCGTACTTTCACATTATGTGTAAGGGAAGCAACTCATCATCATCCGGTGCCTTGCCTGTCGTTTTCTTATATTCGTGATAAGTTGTTTTCTATAATTTGCTTCAACCAGGACTTCTTCATTTGTTTTTCTAGCAACTACAGACACAGTAATGACAGTGGCTGCAGAAGAAGTAACGGTCTTAGTTTTTGTGAGAGTATTACGGCACTTGCAACACAAAAAGTTGTATAAGTGCCAAAGATAAGATACGTTGTTAAATAGTAACGTACAAAGAAAAGAAGGAGGAGAGAAAAGGAGGTTGAATGTTTGATCGCAAAGAAGGAGCAAACCAGTGCACCCACCAACCACCCACAAAGTAACTGGAAAGCGAATTAAAAGTCTTCAAAATTAAAGGAACGAAGTTGTATGCCGTGACGTTGCTGGAAAGGTTTCCACGGCGACGTTATAGTTGTTTGTCAAGGCACCGCTTCATGGTCTTGTACTCGACGACCCCGGTAGTGATGATCACTTTGTCAACACCCACCTTAAAAAAATATTTCGTGTTTAGTTGAACTCTCGCAGGACAAGTCATTTGGGTTTTTTTCAATCCGTAACGTTCAAGGTCTCGTTGCAGGAAATCTTTTCATTTATTTTCGAATATTAAAAAACCCCACCCTTAACGGAGGTATCTTAATTAAGCACTCTTCTTTATCCAGCTGAACCCCCCCCCC
>NW_004797705.1:446452-450436 GCF_000002075.1 Aplysia californica
CAATAGACATTTTCTTACATTGTATCACTCTAAAATGTTAAAATAGTGATGAGAATGCAACTATGATTTACTTTTCTTCTCATTCGTATTTCTCATATTAGAGTTAATCAGTGACAAATGAGTACTCTGCATACCATTTAAACCTAACGTACTGGCCCAAATCTGACTACAGATCTGAAACCAGCTACCTAAAACTACTTAAAAGCACACAATATGTCACAGGTGGATGAAAAAAAAGTCCAAATTGGTTGACCAGTGTTATTTGTATGCATTTTGATTGCATTTTTCTTCTTACAGCCATGATTATTACTGGGACAAAAATATTACCCCTCTTCTTTATATTTTATTTTGTCATATATCTGCCAGCTGCTTTTTACGACCCCCGCACGAAAAACAACCTCAAAGTTCAAAGTATCTGGGTTAACATTACTGCTCTCATTCTTAGGAAAGGGCGATAAATCGGCACCGGTGTTCATCAATAGAAAGTTCCCAAGCCCTGTTTTATATTTATTTATTATTTTATTATCATGTGCAAAAATCACCTTTCCTTGCATAGAATAACGTGAGCTTCTGCGAGTAGCTGCTTCCCCGAAAAGCTAAACGAATAGTAAATCCACCTGTGGGTTCATTTTTTATCACTCAGTTTTCTATGCTAAGGTATAATGACGTTGACGGAGGACCGGCCTGGCCTCTAGTGTAAATGGAGTCGAAGACGAAGTTCTTGAGTGCTTTTGAGTTTCGACAGAAAATCCATATTTTTGCTTTTAGTGCCGGTGACATTCGATCCTTGTGTGGGCAAGTACTAGTTGTTGAGTGCCCCCCTCCCCCCCCCTTTCCTCCCCGGATGCAGATAGTTTAGCCTTTGATTATTTTCAATCAATGAAATAGTCATTTATTAATTTGTCGGTTCCATTGTCGGCAAGGTTGATGTAGTGTCTCATACAATCTTTATGTATTTGCCCCGTTTTCACAATCTTCTCATCCATTTTCTGTCAGTTTCGGCAAAACGTTGTTATATTGCCCATGTGTGTTATTATGCGTTTCTTGGTCAGTCGATCTGTTTAGGACTTTTGATTTCTTTGGTCCATCTGTCTCTCTGCGAGTGTCTGTGGACTCGCTCACTAACCCTCCCAACGCCCCCCCCCCTCTCTCTCTCTCTCTCTCTCTCTCTCTCTCTCTGTCGCTTTTTTCCTTTTCCTGTCACCCCCCGGTCTTTTACTTTGTAAACGTCCGATCAATTGTCTAAAAGATGTCAATACGGTGCTCCAGGAAAGGAGATAACAGTTTTGTCGCAAATGAAGACAATCTGTCATGTTAGTCAGGTTTTGGTAATGTCTTGATAAAAAAAAAACATGCCAGAAACGATAAGCATTTATTTGTAGGAGAACGGAAGAAACATCTTTACAATATTGCTCTTCTGCATTGGAAGAGAAGGTTTTTCGTCCAAAACTTAAAAATATGAAAGTTTTGCACAATCGTCTGTAGATTACTGTAATTCGTACAAACCTAAAATCGAACTTGCCAGTTGAAGTGTTGAAAGACAGGGTTTGTTTGAGGTGGGTTTGGGCAAGAATAAAACAACGTAAGAGGGACTGTGAAAATGATTAAATAGTAATGACATTTTGAGTAACATCATCCAGTTAAAAAAATATATTATGATGGTGATCTATTTCCTAAGGATCGACTTGAATCTCTAAAAGTTTTTGATTTAGTGTACGCATTTCAGAAAAAAAAGCGTTCAGTTTTTTACTGCAAACTTTAAAAAAATTTGTTAAGAGAATAACATTTCTGGTTTTAATAAGTACAAGCAATTACAAGAAGTATCTGGACCATTTAATACGAACCTTTCAGGGTTTTATTCTTAAAAGAGATTTATTTTGGCCCCTTCAGAACAAAATGTTAGTAATACAATGACAATATCAGTGTAATCTCTCTGTGCATGTATCTCCCTCTGTCTTTTTCTGCCCCCCCCTCTCTCTGTCCTCTTTGTCTCTTTGTATTATTGTATCACCCCCCCCTCTCTCTCTCTCTCTCTCTCTCTCTCTCTCTCTCTCTCTCTCTCTCTCGTTTTCTCTCTGATGCACACATTATCTATCTCATGCATACTTGCACTTATTTTGACACAATTGTGCATTCTATATGTGATCAAATAAAGTAGCCCCCTCCCCTCTGCTGCTCAATCATTACAAATACGACGTTTTAAATCGTGCTCGAAAATGCAACATCAGCCTGCCCATTTTCGAGGAGACACCCTTGAATGTTAGGCACTTAGACACGCACATTGTGTGTGATGACGGTCGTCATTCTCTGTTTGAGGAGGCTTGTCAATCTATGTTTGATGACGGTTTTATGCTGTCTCAAACTACCTGAATACTGCAGGCTTGTTGTAGTCCTTGATCAATAGTTACTTTCAGTACTCGTTGTTTGACGCTCTTGTTCCCGGTCATGGACCTTGGCACGAATTATTTGACCCTGTTTCTTGCCAAGATGACGTTTTTTTCCGAACCAGTAGATTATGTAAGGCAATGACTGGTTTCTCCCAGCACCCCGTTGTTCAGTATTGTCTATCTCATGTAACTTTTATATGGACTAGATGCCATTTCTACGGGTGTCTCCACGAGTCAGTGTTGCTCGGTGAACTTTCTGCTCTAGTGGAAATATCGAACTGAGAGGGGTTTTTTCTTATGTTTTGTTAAAGCAGAATTCAACTTGGATTCGTGCGATCTTCATTACAGAGTATAACCATTGTATTCATAGGACCTACGTCTTTGCTACCTTGTTGTTTCAGCCTGTCTTTTCTTTTTACCATCACAAATTAACACTTATTGTGTTGATGTGCTATATTTATTCGAGCGAAACAAAAGCTTCGTGGGGTGGAGAAGGCTACCGGTATGTCCTTTTTTCCCTCTGTTGTTTCTATCTGTCTGTCTGAGTTTTTCACGTACTAAATGGCGCTGTTGTATTGACATGTTACTCTCTTCTCAAACGTATAAAAACAAACGCATACATATCTAATTGTCCCTGGCTTCCAACACCAGGCTCTCTTTTATACCTTGGTCATAGTTCTCGTAAGTCCGCCTTTCTTAATGGTAAGCTGATAGGTTTTACTCCCCATTTACAGATTATGACCAGTAGCATCCGTGCCACATTAAGAATTGATGCTATGCACTTACCTGGTCTGTATGTATGTATGTATAGTATAAGGTTTTACGGCGCTCGCAACTGCTAAGGTCATATGAGCGCGCTTACCTGGTCTATAGTAGCCATTTTTCCCCAAAGAGTATGAACTAAAGCACGTCGTTTACGGTATTTAATCTTGTGCTATTTCTATGGGTGCCACTATTCCGGATCCCCCCAAACGTCTCCTAAACTCGTACGTTCCTACCTTTTAAAAACTGAATGTATGATGTCTGACGCCGATTAATGTCCTACTTTATGGACGTGATAGTAACAGGTGGTTGGAGGGCGCCACTGGTAGCTCTTACATCTTTTTCCTCCCATCTGTTTTTTCCGTCTGTCTGTCTTGCTTTTTCCCTGGACAAAATGGCCGTCATTGTATCGAGGTGCTTCACTTTACTCAAACTCAAATTCTGAAGTGATTGAAGGACATGTTTTCTATAAGTGTGTTTTTATAGTTTCCTAAATGTGTCTTGACTTAGATTATGTTAATGTGATTTATTCGTCCCTAGAATTACTGCGTATGTGTTTAGATTAGGGTTTTGCGAATGGCTGGTATCCCCTATGTAAAATACGTATGTGCTACCTGGTGGGCTATGGAGACTGGATACTTTTCTGGACACCAGGCTACGTCTTTCTTAGGGTCGTTCTACCAAGTTCATTCCTGAATTAATTAAGAGTAGATCATAGGTTCAATGTGTGGGGATTTATTTTTCTTCTTGTTTTTCTCTGTTATTACCTTAATCTGTATTGTAACAATTAGGCTCTTTGCCACCGCACGCAGATGACGTGAGTTAGATCCCCCCC
>NW_004797705.1:450929-453494 GCF_000002075.1 Aplysia californica
CATCCATCCATCCATCCATCCATCCATCCATCCATCCATCCATCCGCCCATCTATCCGTCCATCCATCCGTCCGTCTATCCATCCATCCATCCATCCATCAATCCATCCATCCGCCCATCCATCCATCCATCCATCCATCCATCCATCCGTCCATCCATCCGTCCATCCATCCATCCATCCGCCCATCCAGCCACCCTGACACTGATTCCTCCTCTCATCTGCCCTTCTATTTGTCCATGTGACCGATGGACCATGGGTCTGGTCTACCACACAACAGACTCCAGACTCCCCGTAGATTAGGGTTCACCTTTGAAAGAATGTTCTCAATCAATCTAAAAGGTTAAATGGCTTCCGAACAAACAAACAAGCACACGTCAACAGAAAAAAACACTTGACGTTGAATGTCCAGACAGCAGCAGAAACGCGCGGAGCATGCCGGTGGCTTATTATCCCTGGTGTTGAGTTAAACAAACTATCTTTCTTGGATGACAATGGTCAAATATTATTGCGGCTTTTTACTAAACACAGACCATATCTTCAATAAAAACAAACAAATAATTTAAAAAAAACCCCACCATCTTTGCGAGAACAAATTATGCCAATTTTCCTTCTTTTTTTTGCGTGTGCTGTGAATACTAATTGAATGACCAAAATGTTATGTTTGTATGGCCTATTTTTTAGAACACTTAGTATTTCTCACGTAAAATGGAATGTGTAAAGACTCAAAAGGCTAGACTTTATACAGAATCAAAAGTGGCACCTTTCTTTTGATATATCATATGATTCAGCGTTATGGTCTCGGAGACCCAGAGGACCCCTTTGATTCATGATAGCTGAGCGCCCAGTGTCCTTGTAATGGCTATAGTTATTCTAAAATTTCAACTGCAGGGCGACCATATGGAGACAATTTACATCGTTTTGTGGGCGGACTGCTTTGCTCCTATATCTCAGGTCCAAGCCGGGTAATGGGGTACTATATGCTATGATATAGGCAAACACACTGTGGGTAGTTGGGTGGTGCCTCTTATTGGTTGTATTTCTTTTTTCTACCTTTTCTATCCTGCTTTATTCATGCACTTGCATTCAATGATCGTCATAGAGCCGGTCTAGTTTTTCTTTGCCCAAATTCAGCAAAACAGAGACGCGAATTAAGTATTTTCCTTGTGTAGAAATCGAGCCCACCGTTAACCGTAACATATCTTACACGGATAGTGTGTCCTTGTCTGAAACCCTTTAAGCGATTTTTCCGAATCCGCCTAAGTGCAAGTAGGATATATGCGCAGGAATGGGGATGGACATGCGACCTCCATATGTCTCCTGTCAGAGAGGTGATCTCATGCAAGTGGAGTGTCCTCAATTCCTCCTCAGCAACAGGGACCCGAACAGCATCCTCATGTCTGGCTGTGCACCATATTAAAAGACTTGAGATAATTGCTGCTGTTAGTCAGGGGTAAGCACCGGTTCTGCATTTAGCCGTACTTAGCACGTAGAGTGAGCTGTTCGGGGCTTCATTGATTGTGTTACTGACGACTTAGTTAGGTGGGTGCCTGCACGGCGGTTGCTATGACGTGGTTTGCTCCTTCTTTCCTATCAAACATCTGTTGTCTTTTTCTCTCCTCCTTTTCTTCGTATGTTACTTCGTAGTAGTAACATCTCTAATCTTTGACACTTTTATTAACTGTTTGTGTTGCCAGTGCCGTAAAATTCTTGTAAGAACTAAAAACTAGAAGACATGGTCATGCAGGAAAATATAAAAATTTGTGCGTCAATTCAAAGTAGTGTGATTGTCTGTCATGGAATTTCGTTTAGTTTTTCCTCTGAAAGTATTGCCGTCAACTTCAAGATGCAGCTATTGAACACAAGTGCCATAATTAATATTGTCCTTCACGACTGTAAGCAGTAAGTACACTTTTGACTTGAACTAAAATAGTGGCTGAGCGGATCGCTGGTTAAGCTAATGTATGTATGTTTCCTCAAGTCCCAACGCTATGTCAAACATCAAAGAACCAATATAGGATTCTCAATAAATGATGAAATTGGTTTTATAAACCCGAGGAGAAAAAGTGAGCCGGGGCTTATTTACAAACAAGAAGCTGTTTTCTTCCGACTGCACCAAGTTGAATACACATGCTTTGTGAATATCTCGCTCCTGGACAGCCAAAAATCCCCGAAAGGTCGAACTTGCACCCCCACTAGGGAACAGGACGATCAGCTGGGCTGACGTAGGCTGAGCCTATCAGAGAAACCCCATTAATATCCGGCGTCTCTCAGTGCTTACAGCGGTGAGAGGGAGACGCAGCATAGACGGACCTGATGGATAGGAAGAAGAGAGGAAATTGATGCTGCTGCCCATTTCCAGGGTGGGTGAAGGAGAGAGAGAGAGAGAGAGAGAGAGAGAGAGAGAGAGAGAGAGAAACAGGCTGAGAGACAGCCAGAGACTACGTCTGAATGGGTCAGGAATGTGTGCTGTGAGTTTGAAGGGAATGGAGACAAGATAGAAAGAAGAGAACGGATGAGAGAGATAGAGAGAGATAGATAGATAAATAAATAAATAGAGAGAGAGA
>NW_004797705.1:454026-455959 GCF_000002075.1 Aplysia californica
GTGTGTGTGTGTGTGTGTGTGTGTGTTTGTGTGTGTGTGTGTGTGTTTGTGTGTTGAGGTGTCGGGAGGATGTTGAGATCAGCCTTTGTTGGTTGGCACAGTGCGCAAGACATAATAGCAAAACCTGAAATTCCGATTTTAAATATCACAGACTGCAACGACCCAAGCATGCATGCAGTCGGTTGCCCGGTTTTAAACCAGTGTTATTATTGAGCATAATAACGACTTTTAAAGGGGCTTAGTAGCCCTGGTTTGGGTTTTATCGACTGGTTGGAGAGATCTGCTTTAAGTTGTCTGGACGAATACTGTGGCGTTCTTCCTTCACTGCGCGCAAGTGTTGCAACTGTTTCGATGCGAGGGCTTATCGGTGAAACATTTTCTCGGCCCATGTTTGAACTGAGATAACTTGAAAAAAAAGCGAGGCTATTTTTTTGCGATTCGATGAAATTGTTGTTAGGCTAGTTGCTGCGGTCGTTGCTGTTTGCTTAGTCGTCGTTGTACTTGTTGCTGCTGCTGCTGCTGCTGGTCCTGCGGCTGGTGCTGCGACTGGTGCTGCTGCTGTGGCTGGTGCTGCGGCTGGTGTTGCTGTTGTTGCTACTGTTGCTGTTTTGCTACAGCTACTGTTTACGTAACGTTTTGTGTAATTTACTTGGCGTCTGCAAATGGCATTGAACATCTTACGAGCCTTCTCAAAGGAAGAAAGTAAAACGACAATAATAAAATACTTATTAGACTTTAAAGAAAATGTTCACTGTGTGCTGAAGGATGTACCGCTTACTTCGTTTGGGGTTAAGCGGAGAAGTGAAGTGAAAGAAGACTTCTGCGCACTTAAATTCTACGTCGCATGTCACCGCTCTTTCATTTCAAATTGGAACTTTGTACCAGCTCCAAATCTGTATACTAGGCATGCAGTGCGTTTGTGAATGCTTTTTCCTTTGCTTTGCTACAAGTATACCTCTAAAGCCATATTCCTTTTTTGACAATTTATTTCTTGCATATCGGCGTATAATTCCCGTACGTTGAAACACTCCGTGTGTCTGCGCACTTCTACGCAATGCCCTTTAAAAAAAAATTAATCTTATCCTGGATGTTTTCGATAACCTGTGTGCCCAAAACGTCTTTGCCAGTTCACTTTGCTTTTGAATTTGAACTCAGCGTTCTTCGCGTGAGTGTTATAACGTGTTATCTATGGGGAAAATAGAAGAGTAGTGCAGCCACAGCCTGTCTGGATCAACTTTACTATTTTGCCACTCAATAAAAATATGTACTCAGGCAATTAATTTCCAATGTCAGCTCAATGAATTGTAATGAAATTACTATAATGAAACTAGTAAACTTTGTTAGAATTGAAATTAAACGGGTGCGTTAATGCGGGTCGCGTATTGAAAGGTAACATTCAAATTGAAGTGGCAATTGTCTTTGACCCCTGCAGCGTCTTTGGTGCAGCGGTTAGGCGCCTCGACGTAGCAGGCAAAAGACGTGAGTTTGATTCCTGTGAGGGCAGAATTCTTCGAGCATATACGTCTGTCTCCTGGGACGTTGTATCCATCTCAGAACGGTTTGGCCCATGACAGAGAGGGTTGAAGCGGCCTGCCTCCAAAATTATCTAAGTTGTGCCGACTAGGGCATAAAACATTGGCACTTTTTTATTCCTTCAGATCTTGGATACCCATGGCGTCACAATAATTCCCGTTTCTGGCGTTTTCAAGACTGTTTTGCGCATTCTGTATCTACCGAATGCCAAGTGCGCATTTACAGCTTAGTAGTCTGGAAGAGAGATTTCAATGTACAGTTCCTTTCCTAAGGAACGCACCTATGTTCCAGTACTGCTGGGAGTCGAACCTTTGGTCGTGCGATTACGAGTTATGTTCTTTAACTTCTAGAAAAGGGGACCCTGTACTCTGGTGGTACCTTGGTTTTGTATCCCCCCCCC
>NW_004797705.1:457221-460553 GCF_000002075.1 Aplysia californica
CGTCTAAAAAAGATTATTCGTTTACATTTTGCCGAATGTAGCTAGTTTTGGTCATGGTCTGGTAGAATAGATGTTTCAGTACGTATTATATTACCAAATCACATTATTTGGTGTTGTGTATAGAATCTAAGAAACAATGTGCCCTACCCCCCACCCGCGTCCTTCACCACTGGGTAGTTTTAGTGGAAGAGGGGATGAGGGAGGCATGGTGGAATAAATGGACCATCTGAGCTCAAACAGTGGATGCTACTTCTATTATGATGAAATGTGCCTTTTTGAACGTCTATTCTCAGTCGTCCGTGTTACGTGTTGTGGACTTTGTGTTTCCGTCGTCTCTACCTCCTTTGATTGGTCATTCTCCGGTGTCCAATCTCTGCTACTATTCCTCTTCCTTCGAACTACCTCTGACAAACCCCCGGTTCTTTAGTTAGCATGATCTTTCCGCTTTGCAGAACTTTTGAAGAAGCCACACCTTTACAGCTCAGTGAGTGTGCTCCATTATAATAAGAACGGCACTTCGCGAAAAATATGATGAAGAGTTAGACAAACTAGGACGGAAACATCATTTAAGACCTGGAGGACGGCAGTATCATTTAAGAGCTGGAGGATGGCCTTCCAAGTAATTTTTCTTCAACATCCTCTGAAAATATACCCGGTATTTTCGTCTCCTGTACTTTCGGGCCGTGGTGTCAAAGGTTCCTTGCAAGTTACGTTTCAACTCACAGTCTGGTATCTATGAATCGGTCTGAGTTATGTTTTGTACTCTTGTCCATTCAAGTGAAAAAACTGAAGATTTTGAATACGTTCTTTGCGCGCTGGTTGACTTGTATTATCGGAACCGCATTATCAAAATATGGAAGGTAAAGAAAAGTTGTTTTAAGGCATAATGGCATAATGTGTCTCTTATCTCTCTTAGTACCATGTGCCAACACTTAGCCTCTGGGTGTTTAGCTAGTCTGATTTCAAGTGATAAAAACTCTGTGCAAAAAGAAATAAAATTACGTTAAGTACTAAATGACTTTTAAAAAATGTATTTAGGCAATCTGGTGTTATATTTTGAACGCAAAATAGACTTTGTTTCTAATTTTTTGCACCTATTTTTTAACCATTGGGGAACCCACTCTATTAATGAATTAACATCTAAAAACCCCCATTACCGATTGATAGCCTTCTATTTTGGGCATCACTAATGTGTTCGTCTTAATATGAATTTGCATCTGAATTCAGGAGTCGCTGAATCCATGGAAAATGGTGTGTGAAAGCGTCATATTTTAAACAGAGAGAAGAGAGAGGGGAAAGAAGGAGAGCGATAGAAAAAAGAGTGAGAGAGTTAGATGGGGAGATAAAGATAGGGAGAGAGAGAGGGGGGGGGGGACACATACAGACAGACAAACAGACAAACAAACAGACAGACAGACAGACAGACAGACAGACAGACAGACATTCAGACAGACAGACAGACAGACGGACAGACAGACAGATAGATAGATAGACAGATGGATAGATAGATAGATAGATAGATAGATAGATAGATAGATAGATAGATAGATAGATAGATAGATAGATAGATTAAGAGAGAGAGAGGTGGAGAGACATGGGGGAGAGAGAGAGAGAGAGAGAGAGAGAGAGAGAGAGAGAGAGAGAGAGAGAGAGAGAGAGAGAGAGAGAGAGAGGTGGTGGTGGTGGTGGTGTAATGTGTGCTCTCGCGATTCATACCAAACATAAAAATTCATATTCGGACCGAGACTACTATTTATAAAGAAACCTTGTATTCAGCGTTGCGAATTCAATACAAACTTTGTGGCTGTTCTTTTTTTAGGCTTTTCCGTCATCTTATTGTGAGGGTATTTGTGGTCTGGTTTCCTCTAGTCACGGAAGTGACCTATTTATATGACCTTAATACGGAAGATATTCCTGATTATTATGTTGACGAGGCCACTGAAACATCGAAATCGTAACTGCAAAAACAGTGGTGCTGTATGTTTTCTAATGCCTTGATATGAAATTGCCAAAAATCCAAGCTTTAATCCTGTTGATACTTGGCGTTTTTGCATTCCCTGATACGCCAAGAGGCAGACAGAGGGAAAAGATACTGGACAAGATGACAACATGGCTAGGAGCAGCAAGAACAACAGACACCATTGCTGCAACGCGGGACAGAGTGAAGTGGAGGTCCATGATCGCCCACGCTAGTCGGCAAGGCACCGGATGATGATGATGATGATACGCCAAGGTTTGGAGCATTGTGCTCCTTGGGGCATTGAACGGTTAATGTCCTGGGGGCAAAGGTTTTTCTCCCAGATTTAATTATGCCTGTACGGTATCCAAATAAGTTCGTTGTCCGCTCGTTAGAGGGGATAATTTCAAAGTATATGTTCCAAATCTAACAGTCTGGGGTGTGATGGTTCGGCTCACAAATAACGTGGGGTCCGTTCTCTCCTGACGTAGATGTCTCATGTCTTCAACTTTCTGCTTTGTTGGCCCTGAAAATTTTTATCTCAAGAATATACAGCAATAGGTTCAAATGGTTACTTTTCCGGACATTATTTTTGTCTGTTGTTTTGTTCTTTTGTGGTCTGTTTTTAGCTGCTGCTGGGTTGTGAAATTGGTAACTCTTAATCTTTGGCACTTATGTTGCAAGTGCCGTAAAACACTTATTAAAACTAAAACTAAACAACTCTGATTCGAATTTCCCCCAGAAGTATTCTTGTCCTTCAGTGGTTTGGAGAAAAATTTTGGCGTAGTCCAGTCAGGGATTTATCAGATGCCCTACCTCTTAATTAAAAAGCAAATGATTTTGAACAAAATGGGGGAGGAGTTGAAGCCAAGAGAGAAGTGCAGGTGCGCACATACACAAGTGGAAATACAGCTTTTAAATGCTCACACGTGTTTCAAACTCTTCTCTGTCGAAATTGGTATCACTGGATATTACAGAAGCCACAAATCTTGTTAATCCTTATTTCGTCAACTTCAACTCCTCTGTATGGAATATTCTCATCTTCAGATGCACTGGTCATCGCTAGACATTACTAGACAAACTATTATTATTATTATTATTATTATTATTATTATTATTATTATTATTGTTGTTGTTATCATTTATCATTATCCTTATCTTTATTTTTATAATTATTGTCATTATTATTATTATTAATATTGGAGGGTGTTTGAACTATCTACCGAAAAATAGCAGACACAAACAAGTTCTGTTACTCCTTCACCAGGTGACTTTTGTTTTGTTGATACCCATACGTTGCACCGATACAAATGACACAGAAGTTATTGCTAATCTCCTAATGTTTACAGCAACAAATGTGTGTCCTTCTCTCCCT
>NW_004797705.1:463627-465237 GCF_000002075.1 Aplysia californica
ACACACACACACATACACAAACGTGAACATCTTTCTCAGTTGGACGTGTTTAATTAATACATGTACCTATCGTCTCATGCTGTGTTCGTTTCTTATTTCTTGCTCCTGCTTGACTCTTAGCCCGACTTCAGAATGACTTGTATTAAAAGGACTGTGAAGCCATAACAAAAGAAGAATGAAAATCTCTCTTAGATTTTTTAGAAGCATTACATTCCTAACCGATGTACATTTTACCCAGAGGCGTCCCTCAGAGTGAACCTCCCTTTTCGGTTTTTTTAAGGTTTAGTAAGAGTTTTACGGCACTTGCAACACGATAAGATTATATTATGTGCCGAAGATTAGAGATGAAACAAGAGAGTAACAAAAACAAAAAAGAAAGAGTGATCAGGACGTCAGATGTTTGACAAAGACAGAGCAAATCTCACAAGAGCACGCACCAACAACCGGCTAACATCCCTTTTGAAGAATTTTGTTGTTAATTTATGTTGGGTTCGTGTCCCATAGAGGTATCACACCAACTTCTTTAATGTTTTTTGTTCAGTGAAGTTGGGTTTTTTTTTCAATGAAGGTCTTTTTCGGTGAAGTGTTGTTGGTTTTTTTTTTACGTCGACATTGTTACAATTTAGATCATCTAGATCTAGTAGTTGGGCTTCGACCTGGTTCCTGTTTGGGGCCAACCCGGGCTGAGAAGGAGGCAACGTCCCAGCAGGAAAAAAAATGAAGATACTTTATTAAAAATTATCCTCACAAGGGAATCGAATTCTGGTCTTCTGTGTGTGGCAGCGAAGCGCGCTACTGTCTCCACACTGTCGCCGGTCATCTGCGGTGCAGTAGTGGTGCTCTTTGCCGTCGGACGCAGAAGACATGAACTTTCCATTGCTGGGTAGGGTTGTTTTTTTAATGAAGTATCTCCGTCTTCATGTTGAGATGTGTGTATCCGCCGTATTAGCTTGGGCTGGCTTTGTGAAGAGAGACAGACAGGCACAAGGTCGTTGCACCCCACCTCCAAGATTATCTAAATTGTGTTGATGGGGGCGTGCAACATTATACCTGCCTTTATAGAGTTATTATTAATTCACGTCGACATCTTCCTATTAAGTAAGTACGAGACGGGAACCTGCAAATTAATTACATTCTTTTTATGATGAGATGTGGTTGTAACTTTTCATTATCCGAAATTATTCTGATATTACGTAGTTGGAAATTACATGTTCATGATTTTTGCTAAAAATTGAAGGTTATTTTTAATCAACTGGACACACGAAAAACTACTTTGCTTCTCATCCGGGGAATTTATGACCACTATTGGAATAAAGAGCTCTTAAGGTTATACAAAGACGCTATACATTTGTAAAAAAAACTTGAGCCAAATCAGAAATGTCAATTCAATCTCGACACAAACATACCATCACTCTCTGAATGAAGTGTATTGATATTTGAGAGATTCTACAAATACAATTACACATCTAAACTCATTAAAGCGTTAAAAAAATACCCCCCCCCCCCAACCCTTCTTCATTTTTTTCTGTATGTGTGTGTGTATGTCTGTGTGTGTGTCTGTGTGTGAGTGTGAGTGTGTGTGTGTGTGTGTGTGTGTGTGTGTGTGTGTG
>NW_004797705.1:467007-469032 GCF_000002075.1 Aplysia californica
CACACACACACACACACACACACACACACACACACACGTTCGTCGTCCCATGCCTCTTTTCCAATCGATTTATCATTTTGTCATTTGTTCAATGGTTACGGAAACAAGAAGAGTACACCTTTAAGAGTGATCTTGCTTTCCATCCAAGTTGTTTCAAACCTTGCCGAGGGCCACTTACTGCCATCTTTTAAATTTGTGTATGAGTGTGTGTGTGTGTGTGTGTGTGTGTGTGTGTGTGTGTGTGTGTGTGTGTGTGTGTGTGTGTGTGTGTGTGTGTATGTGTTTGTTTTGTTGGGTTTGTTATTGCTTTTTTGTAGTGAAGTAACCAATGCCCGTTACTGAAAATACCCTCAGTGCATGAATGAAAGATCTTACTTGAAGCTCATGAACAGCTTTCTGCTCCGTCGAGGTCACGATATGTGCTTTTTTACAACGTGTTGAAGGCAAACGTAATCTAGTTATTGAACGTGAATTAGTTGCCTTATTTTCGCTGTGCGTGTCGGAGCAACGGCTCGCGTATTTAAATAGTGTGGCTGTAATGAGATCTGTCACAGAAATTGTCGGGTTTTCGTCCCTCCTTCTCCGTCACTCCCTCTCTCCCCCCCTCCTCTCCCTGTCTCTCTCATTCTCTCTTTCTCTCTCTCCCTCTCTCTTTCTCTTCACACACACATGAGCACAGACACACATGCACGCACTCACGCTCGCACACGTACTCGCACGCACACATGCGCGCACACACAAACACGCAACACATAATATATTTGTATATATTTTAAAAACATATATATGTATATATATATATAGATAGATAGATAGATATATAGATATATATATATATATATATATATATATATATATAAATCCCCTCTGATAATGGCATGCGTAAGTCCTGCTTATCCAATGCCATCAGTGCTTGCTTTTCATAGGACCACTTTTTGACAGAAAAGTCTGATCATCTCCTCTGCTTCCACCCTAAGCCCCCCCCCCCCCCTCGTGTTCTACTTCTGTACCCCTCCTCCCCATCCCATTTTTTCTTTCTCTCTGTCCCGCTCTTTCTCTGTCTCTTAGACTTTCAGTCTACTGGATTGGGGGCTCTCGTGGCCTAAAGGTTAATGTGTTCACCTCTCATTCAAAGGTCCTGGATTCAAATCCGTGTAGCGACGGAAATACTTTCATCTCTGTAATTGTCTCTTTTCACATCCTTTTCTGTTCTCTGGCAATGTTCTGTCGTCTGATTTCGTCTCCACTTTCTGCCCCCACCCCCTCACATCATTTCCCCCTTCCTCTGGGCTCCTGACTCTTTCTGCAGCCTTTCTACTGTTACCCCTTGGCTCCTTCTTACTGCTGTCTTTCAGCCACACCCCTGATCTTCTGGTAGGAAAGATCTACACCTTGCCTTCTCGGGCAAGGGCGAAAAAATATGGAGGTCGCGTGTGAAAGTTGCGCACGTTAAAGATCCCTTGGTGGTCTAAAATCGATGTGAGTAGGCTTCGGCCGCCACCCAGGCAAAATTCAAAATTTCCTACTAACTGAAAATGTTTGGTGTGTCCCGCGCGCTCATATGACCTAATGCAGTTACTAGCGCCGTAAAACACTTACAAAAAAGTCGACTGGTGTCTCCTCTTTCCCTCTTTAAAAAAAGTTTAAATATCTGTCTGTCTGTCTCCCCCTCTATCTCTCTTGATAGGCCTCTACGATTGTGTCCTTTGCCCCCCTCCCCTGTCTGTCTGTCTGTCTGTCTGTCTGTCTGTCTGTCTGTCTGTCTGTCTGTCTGTCTGTCTGTCTGTTTGTCTCGCTCTCTCTCTCGTTCTCTCTCTCTCTCTCTCTCTCTCTCTCTCTCTCTCTCTCTCTCTCTCTCTCTCTCTCTCTCTCTCTCCTGTCGCTAGTTATTCTTTATTCTTCATTTTGAACCCCTCAACACATCAGTAGCTGGGCGTGTGACAGACAGAGCGTCAGTAGGCTGGGTATTAAACCAGGATTTTGTTGACGAAGGTCGGTCCCGGCTGTCAGTTTGCTATGATGAGA
>NW_004797705.1:470376-472876 GCF_000002075.1 Aplysia californica
CCTCAAAAGAAGAAATAAATGATTTTTTAAAAACAATAAATAAAAAAGATTAATGATAATGAATCTGGCGACCGTGCATCGGACACCCGGCCCAGGTGAAAATACATCCCAGGGTTGAAAAACACAAGAAAGCCTGCAGCTGCTGGGAACTGCGCCCTTAAACTAAAGCCGTACATTTTGGCGAAGTTTGTCTACCATTTGGGCTGAAGTGTCTAGTTTTAGTAGTTGAACAAATCTTGTTTTAAAATCAACAACAAAAAAATCATGGTACTGTTTTGCTCGTGGACTGCTGTGCACATGGCTGTTACTATAAATATCGGCCAATGGCGTACATCTGTCGTTCTCAAGTTATCCGCATGTCTGCTGTGCTGAGAGTTGAGTATTGTCCCACCGTGTCATTTCATGCTTTTCTCACAAAATATTGTGATGATGATGATCATGATGACGAGGAAAACAATAACAACAACAAGCACAGCAACAATAATGATAATAATAATGAGAAGGAGAAGGAGAAGGAGAAGGAGAAGGAGAAGGAGAAGGAGAAGAAGAAGAAGAAGAAGAAGAAGAAGAAGAAGAAGAAGAAGAAGAAGAAGAAGAAGAAACAACAACAAAAATAATAACAGTGTTAATTATAATAATAATCCCATTTTCAATAATAATAATAATAACTGTGATGATAATGATATGAAATTGCAGATATAGATGTTTGCGCCTCTATGGACACAGTTTAGATTTGTTTGTATATTCAGCTTCTTCGACGCATCTGTCAAGGCCACTTGGGCTGAGATGGATACTGCTTCCCTATTGACAGACTGAGACGCTCAATAAAGAAATATGAGCACTAGGGAACCGAGCTCACGTCTTGTGCGAGCGGTGGCGGAGCGTCTAACACCATAAATAGTATAGTGTAGTAGTAAAAGTCATAAAGATCATAGTAATGAAAAGGATAATATTGATAGTAATATTCATGTAGATGTACTTATAAAGTTAACTCCAAATTTCTTAAAGCGAAAGGCTCTGGAATATTTAACTGGAAAATAAAGTGCAATTTAGACTTTCTGTAATCGTGTAAAGTAAAGAAGTAGGCATTTATTATTATTTTTCTTTTGTGCCCTTTTCACGAATCTCATAAGGTAGAACTATTGTAGAATTGGGGTCCATAATCCTTCTGCCAGCAATGACGCGCTGAAAATTCCTTAGGCTGGGTATTTCCAACCTTACGTGGTGTTTTCCCTTTCTTTTACTGGCCATAGAAAGGGAGGGAGTGCCACGAAAAACAATAAGATAAAAGTGAGATTCGCTTGAAGACCATTCTGTTTTCAACAAAATAAATAATAAACAGAAACCAAAGAAAAGAAAATTAAATGAGGATAGTGGGCCTGGGGAAGGGAGTTTGATCTCGTTTTTTAAGTGGCACAAAGTGGATATAAAATCCGGAGTGTCAACACGTTACATTAATGTGCTAACAGGTTGGAAAATAAAACTACTGTTCAACATAGCGGATCTTCTTGGTTGTTATGATGCTAGTATTTTTGCTAGCCTTTCCGATTTCATTTTTGATTCTTGAGATTGAGAGAGAAGAATGAAACGAAGAGAAGAAAAAAGACAGAAAAAGACAATGATTAAGAAAAGTGGACCAGAAAGACAGACAGAGAGAAATGGAAACTTTAAAAAAATGTAATACATTAAAGACGATAATATTCTTATACAATCTGCAATCTCTTCAATGTTTATAAGACCGTGGATTTTGCTCGTAATCATACACTATGTGCGGTCTAATATCCGAGGCGCAACTTATCCTCAAGTATCTTTTTAACGGGTAAATCAGTTTCACCCATACTTTTGCACAGCAGTTTATATCAATTTGTGTTAAGTCAGTCACATTCTGTCACAACAATTGAGGCTACTGAAAAAAAACCCCACTTCGTCACGTCATAAATATATATAAAATAATACATATCTCCGTCATACGGAAAATGGAAGTCTTTACAGCCTTTATCACTTCTCACACACATTTTGCTTACGTTGGTGGACTACGTAACAGCTCACCAATGACACTTTTTAAATGTTTCTTTCGATACAGAGGTTACATGTGGGTCAAAGTGATTGCCAGGAAAGCAGAAGCGCTTCACTGTGTCTGGGCAGGTAAGCATACATGTCTGTATTTGATTTGATTTAGATTTGTAAGCTCTGTGTTTCAGTTCAGAGCTTGTTTTGCCATTTCCAGTACATGCGTTAAATTTTTTAAAAATATTATCGTGTTTTCTGAACCAACATGAAACGACTTAACAGATGTCGATCGTTTCCTTTGCATTAAGAAATTGGCGCTGTACATTATAAAACTTTAAAAAAAATTTGTATCAAACCTGCCTACAATCTGCTCAAGGTGTATGTGCTGCTTGCTAACTTAAGTAAAGAAGTTTGATTTTTTTTTCATGGTCTGGAAATAACCACTCTTTTCATGGACCACTCCCGACCTTTGCTTCTATTACGCTGAGAG
>NW_004797705.1:477876-491327 GCF_000002075.1 Aplysia californica
AACGGGAAATTTTTTCTGTTAAATATTTTCCTTTCACCTCCTTTTCTGCTTTCTAACCATGTTCTAACGTCGGCTTTCATCTCCACTTTCTGCCCTGCTCCCCTCCATGTCCTTTGACCCCTCCTCTGGGCTCGTGGCTCTTTCTGCAGCCTTTCTACAGCTACTCCTTGGCTCCTCCTTACTGCTGTCTCTCAGCCACACCTATTCTTCTCGGATAAGG
Source organism: Aplysia californica (assembly GCF_000002075.1). NCBI lineage: Eukaryota > Metazoa > Mollusca > Gastropoda > Aplysiida > Aplysiidae > Aplysia > Aplysia californica. The sequence goes on from NW_004797705.1 coordinate 478,097, forward strand.
GCTAAAAATCTAGGAGGTCCCGAGTGCAAGCTACGCACGTTAAAGATCCTTTGGTGGTCCAAAATCGATAAAAGTAGGCTTCGGCCGCCACCCGTGCAAAATTCAAAAACCCTTCCAACTGAAAAATAATGTTCGATGTGCCCCGCACGCTAATATGACCCCGTGCAGTTGCGAGCGCCGTAAACCCCCCCCCCCCCCCCAAAAAAAAAAGTCTCCCAGTTTCACAAACATGTCGTCTCCTGGAACCGCAAACATCAATTCCCCCGATTTCGTTCACGTTCAATCTCTTAGTTTTACTAACGTGAGGTCCCCTGTTTTGAGATCTTCTTCGAATAACGACCCAGACTATCCATTAAAAATATTGCTGGTATATTAGATGGCAGATCAAAGCAGGGATTAGCCCATAATGCTAGAAATTTAAAGTCATTCCAAGTTACGTCTACATTCTCTTTCTTCAATGATGGAGTTGAACATGGGTCTTTTAAAACAGGAGTGGGTTTTTTCTTTATCTGATAAGATGCTCAACTACAGTTCAGGTGATCCTGGTTCAATTCCAAAGTCTGATCCCAGGTTGTTTGATATATTTTTAAGGCTGTCCGTCTTATCCTGTTACGAATGAGCATTACGGATATTCGCCTGGTCTATGTAAGCTTGAAAATAGCGTAACTTGAAGAATTCGTAACTCCTTTTCTCCCAAAGCGCTATCAAATGGAAATTTTGAACAGTTTAGGTTGCTCATCTGTGTTTGTGGGTTCTCTCTTTGATATTCCTGGCGGGGGCGGATGGAAGCTTATTCATCCAACAAACTATCTTATTTATTTTGTTTATTTACACCCCCCCCGTCCTAATTGAAGCTACGATTGCCAAAATATAGGCAAAGCAGATAGTTGCATTTTTCTGCTGCTTCATCGACGTACGATACCATTATAAGTTTAACAGTATGGACCAATTTCAGCTCAACCTCTGTTGTGGCGGTTGTTTGATTCTGGAATCCACTGAACGAACTAAAGAATATTATACCTCGGTTAATGTGGTAAGAGAGCATGCCATAAATCATGAAATCTTCGTAACTACTCATGACAAAATTAACAATAGTGCTCTTTGAGGAAATGTGTCGATGGTGGCGTATAACATGCACGGTTACAATTACATAAAAACACTCTTCCCTCTCTGTCCACAGGCCAAGGTCAATTCGGAGAGCGGGACCTGACAGTTCAAGCGGGAGAGTACCTCCAATGTGCTCACTCGCACCCGCACAACTTCACAACTCCTCAGGTTTGTATGCGCTTCTTCTGTTCTTTCAGTCTTCATTGTGTCGTACACTGCAGGCCGAGAAGTAAAACGTTAGTGTATGGGTTTTACGAAGAGGCAGGACTGAAAAATTTGACATTCTTTTCCGATAGGACCGAGCCAGAAGGGTTGAGAGCTTTGAAAACTCTACAAAACGGCCCAAGCCCTAGAACGTCCAGTCTGGGATTCGAACCAGAGCCATCCGCTCCGTAGTCCAGCATGATAGCAGCAGAGCTAACGCAGCGCCCCGGGCCGAAAGCAGGGAAACGGTTATACACTATGGAAAGCAATCGCGACATCAGTAATGTACCTCACAGTGTCTTAAAATAAGATAATGTGTAAACTTTATTGATCATCCAGGGAAATTTGGGTTTAACATACCAAAATATGTTAAGATTCATCCAAGCACCCATCACATCCAAACATAATGATGCGTCTCACATAACGATGCACAACTCGCTCTCACAAGCGCACACAAACAGTGTATCCGTGGGTTTCATTTCTCTCTCTTTCACATGGTCTTGTTTAGTTTTAGTAAGAGTTTTACGGCACTTGCAACACAGGAGGTCATATATTGCCGAAGATTTGAGGTGTTACAACAGAGTAACAAACACAAAAAAGAAGGAGGGGAGATCAGGATGATAGATGTTGGATATGAAAAAAGGGGCAAACCTCACAAGAGCACCCGCCAACCACCCTCTTGTGCACTGTACCCGATGTGTGTCAGCAAGACACTGTGAGAGAAATTACTTGCGCTTGCTTGCTTGCTTGCTCGTGCCAGCTCGTTATATCCTAAAGCGCTCTGTCGGTTATAGACCGTAGTGTGGGTTAACTCTTTTGGGACGTAACCGGCACATATTTGTCCGATCAGCAGAGAACCAAAGGCCACGTGGCGGCGCAGTTCCAAACATCATACACAAACCAGAAACTCGAATTTGAATTAGATCTATATTTCATAGCATGCATTTTGTTGCTTGCCTTTTTCAGTTCGGGTCAACAGAAATTTAAAAAAAATCTTTACAGATCTAAATAACGAAATTGGGTTTCTTTTTCAAGAGTACCCCAAAGCAGCGCGTCTTCAAATGTGTAAAATGGGTGTCCTCAATCACTTAATTTTTTCTTCTGCATCCTAAATATTCTTAGTGTTGAAAGGGAATTTATACCCACACCATCTTAGAGTCGATTTCCCGACAGGATCACGTCGTATGTGAGGGAGAGGGGGGGGGGTGGTGTAAAAGCTCCCCACACAACACGTCATGTAAAAAAGAAAAAACCAAGTGGAAAAAGACGTGCCCTTCGAGGACTCGGACTGCGATCACACACTTTCCAGTCCAGCATGATACCTCCTGAGCCGATGGTTTTCCACTTCTCGGCTCTTGTGGTTTGGGTCTAACATTTTGTTCCAACCGTCTTTTCGACCTTTTTTGAGTTTGTTGAAGACGTATTCAGTCTGAATGTTCCCTGTGGGCGAGCCGTGTCGTGTGTGTGTTTGGCACTGGGCGGGATTGTTTTTGTTTTTTTGGTAAGTGTTTTACGGCGCTCGCAACTGCATACGGCCATATGAGCGCGCGGGACACATTAAACATTTTCAGTCGGTAGGACATTTTGAATTTTGCCCAGGTGTCGGCCGAAGTCTACTCTTATCGATTTTGGACCACCAAGGGATCTTTAACGTGCGTAAGTTGCGGGACCTCCGAGATTTTTCTCCGTTATCTAAGAAAGCTAGATTTAAATATTATTTACCATAAGATCAGGGGTGTGGCTGAAAGACAGCAGTAAGAAGGAGCCAATGAGTAGCAGTAGAAAGGCTGCAGACAGAGTCATGAGCTGAGAGGAGAGGACAAAGGGGGAGAGCAGAAAGTGGAGAAGAAAGCAGACGACATAACCTGGTTAGAGAGCGGGAAAGGATTTGAAAGGAGAACATTTTAGGGAAGACAATTTTCTGTCGCCATCCGGATTCGAACCCGGGACTTATTAAATGAAAGGCGAACACCTTAACCTCGAAACCACGAGAACCCCCGCATTGGGTATGGCATGAGCGGTGAACAGAAGGAAGACGGAACGAGAGGGGGGAGAGAGAGAGAGAGAGAGAGAGAGAGAGAGAGAGAGAGAGAGAGAGAGAGAGAGAGAGAGAGAGAGAGGGAGGGGGGGGGAGAAAGAGAGAGGAGAAAAAGAGAGAGACAGACAGTCTGACAGACAGACTGACAGACAGACAGACAGACAGACAGACAGACAGACAGACAGACAGACAGTGTGAGAGGTGGAGAAAAGTGTGGGGATAGTGAGAGAATTAGTGGAAACCCTAGATGTTTGCTTGTTTGCAGAAGCCAATCTGTGCCCTGTTTCTGCTGCTGTTGTTGTATTGCAGTTAACGTCAGATGTAGTTTAATCATGATAGAAAGGCAAAAAACATTTTGTGAGTGCAGCTTTATGAGAACTCATAAAACATAAAGTGTATTAACTTAATGCTTTCGAGCGGAACGTATTCTGCTTGACCTATTGGACTCCCATATCAAAAAAATTTACAGCCCAATTATTGACCTTTTCTTTTAAATGTCAAAACTTTGTCTCTCTTTGTTTTTCCTCTTGCCGAACGACAACTTTGACTAACACTGGAAATTGAACAAAAGACTTCAATATAATAGACGTGCAATTTCCCAGCTTTGGGGTTCATTGATATTTATACGTCTGGTTTTTTAAATATTATTTTGCACTTAAACTGAAGGCTATCGTCATGAAGTTTCACATCTGAGACAGATATCGGTGATCATGGTTTGGTACTCATTTCCCTTCTTGATGCTCTAAAAAAAACTATGTTTCCCTGGTCTTAGCTCGTCTCGTAACCGTTAACGTTCTCTTTATATATATTGTTCTTGGTCTTCTCTACCTCCTTTAGCTTCTTTTTTTCCAATGAGATGTTCAAAGCCTTTATGTCTATTAATGGGTCCAAGAAACTGCATTTTGTTTCTTTCTATTTTTTTAACGTCCCTTTCGAGCTTCTTTCGGCACCATCCCATATTCCTCTTATGAAATTTTCGACAGTCACCTTAGAAATCATATTTCTGTTGCTTAAAAATTATTTTCACTATCTTTGATAATTATTCAGCATTCACAAAATATAGGGGGATTGACCACCCATAGCCTTTCAAACCTCTTGTTTTGGTTTTCATTGAGATGTTTTAGTTTAGTTTTAGTAAGGTTTTACGGCGCTTGCAACTGCATAAGGTCATATGAGCGCCAAGAGGTGGATGCCAACAGAGAAGTCCAAACGGGGAATCAGGCTTACTCTGTTCACCTCTGTAGCCTCAACAGCACATAATCTGCTTCGACTATCAAGGTACCCCGGAAATAGCAGTTCACTAGACAGTGACAAACATACAAAAGAAGTAGAGGTAAAATGACGATAGTTAGGATTGGGGGGGGGGGGGGGGGAAAGCAGCAGTTCCTCGTTATGTTGTTCCGGCAAAGTATAAGCATGACTTTTATACTCGTAAATCAGCCCATTTACAATTCTACTGTGCATAAAAGCATGTTAATAACCCCCCCCCCCCTTCCTTTTTTGGGAATGGCCTAAAGTCGACTTCAGACAGCAGCACTGCCCTGGCGTGGGGGATGATATGTTTCTAGGTTGTGGTTGTTTTTTTTAAGGATTCGATTCATTTTATAGCAACTGTCTTAGCTGTTGCAATTCTTTGTTACATTTTCGTACATCGGATGTTTGTATTTATATATATGTATGTATGTCCGTCTGTGGTCTAGTGGTTAGGCTACCGGATTCGCAATTGTCAGGTTATGGGTTCGTGTGTTCGAACCACAGACCTGTTGGATTTGTTTGATCTTTTTAGCTTTGCTGATATGATTAAAAGTAGGAGTTACCTTTTTTTAAAAAGATATTACCATGCATTTTGTCTTCTTCACATTTTAAAACAACCCTTTAGATTCACTTTTCGCCATATCAATATCAAGACGAATTAAAATTGAAGTTCACTTCATGAAATTGCAATTAAAACTGCTGTGTCTTGGTCGATGGAAAGAACTATCAGCTTCCTAGTTGTAATCACAAGATCACGTTTCTCTAACACCCACCCACAGGCCCGTGGTAGATTAATCTGTAAGTCTGAGGACAGCTGTTTGTATTGATATGAACTGGTGAGCTTGATATTATCTTCTACTCAAATGAATTGGCGAAAAAGACCGCTGCATCGAGAGTGATAGATGTTGTTTTTTCGGATAGAGGAGAGAGAAATCCCTTTGCACATTTGTTTGGTACAAGTTAAAAGTGAAGAATTGCTGGTCTTGGCATTTTCAAATATATTTGGCGGGTAAGTGTTTTACGGCGCTTGCAACTGCATAATGTCATATGAGCGCGCTGGATACATTAACCATTTTCAGTTGGTAGGAAATTTTGAAGCCTACTACGACCGAAGCCTACTCTTGTCGATTTTGGACCACCAAGGGATCTTTAACGTGCGCAACTTGCACTCAGGACGTCCGAGCTTTTTTGCCCTTATCCGAGAAGTTTAGATGTAGATCTTACCTACCATAAGATCTTTGTGTGGCTGAAACACAGCAGTAAGAAGGCGCCGAGGAGTAGCAGTAGAAAGGCTTCAGAAAGAATCAGGAACCCAGAGGAGATGATGAGGTGGGGACTGAAAGTGGAGACGAAAGCAGACGACAGAACATTGTTAGAGAGCAGGAAAGGGTGTAAAGGGAGAACATTTGAGAGAGTAATATTTTCCGTCGCTATCCAGATTCGACCCCGGGACCTATTGAATGAAAGCCGAACACCTTAACCTCTAGGCCACGACAGCCCCCTGCTGGTCTTGTACTCAATAAATAAACCTCAAAAGACTCGTTGCACCTCGTGGGTCTGAGGCTGTAACCTGTAACGGTGAGTCGCTCGGACATAATTTCTCTGCAGGGATTCTTGACCTTTCGTACACCATACCCCAGTTCCTCCAAGTATCACGTAAAACAGCATGACATTAGCTTAGATGTTACCGTGCTGGACTGTGATGTGGAATCGGGCAGAATCTTCAACAGGACGTATTTGTCTTTCGATTTTTATGGGTTTTCTTTCTTGTTTTTGTTTTTGTTATAGGTGGGGGCTCTTGTGATCTAAAGGTATAGTGTTTGCCTCTCATTCAATAGGTTCCGGGTTCAAAACCAGACGGCGATGGAAAACGTCCTTCTCTAAAATGTTCTCATTTCACCTCCTTCCCTGCTCTCTAATTAATTTCTGTCGTCTGCTGTCGTCTCCACTTTCTGCCCCCTCCCCTTTTCCCTCTCCTCTGGGCTTCTGACTCGTTATACTGCTTCTCCTGGCTCCTTCTTACTGCTGTCTTTCAGTCACACCCCTGACCTTAGAGTAGGTAAGATCGAACACCTAGCCTTCTAGGATAAGGATGCATAATGTAGGAGGTCCCGTGTATATGTTGCGCAAATTAAATGTCGCTTGGTGGTCCTAAAATCAATAAGAGTAGGCTTTGACCGCCACCAGGGCACTACATGTCATATGAGCGCGGGGGCACATTAAACGTTTTCAGTTGGTAGAAATTTTGTATTTTGCCCAGGTGGCGGCCGAAGCCTACTCGTATCGATTTTGGACACCCACGGGATCTTTAACGTGCGCAACTTGCCCTCCGAGTTTTTTCGCCCTTGTCCGAGAAGGCTAGGTGTAGATCTTTCCTACCAGACGATCAGGGGTGTGGCTGAAAGACAGCAGTAAGAAGGAGCCAAGGAGTAGCAGTAGAGAGGCTGTAGAAAGAATCAGGAGCCCAGTGGAAGGGGCAAAGGAGGTGATGGGGTGGGGGCAGAAAGTGGAGACAAAAGCAGACGACAGAACATTGCCAGAGAGCAGGAAAGGAGGTGAAAGCAAACAATTTTAGAGAAGACAATTTTTCTGTCGCTTCCCGGATTCGAACCCGGCACTTTTGGATGAGAGGCGAACACCTTGACTTCTTGGCCACGAGAGCTCGCTTGAGATTCGTGGTTGTGTTAATTGATCTGCTTTCTATTTATAACATCCCATTACACCCAGACTATCAACAAAAGATGTTCTAGACCCATTCACGCTTATACATAGCGCACTCACACATTCCTTCATTCATTCTCTTTCTCTCTCTCTCTCTTTCTCTCCCTCTCTCCCCCCCTCTCTCTCTTTCTCTATCTATCTATCTATCTATCTATCTATCTATCTATCTATCTATCTATCTATCTATCTATCTATCTGGCTCTCTCTTTCGCTCTCTCTCTCTCTTGCTCTCTCTCTCTCTCTCTCTCTCTCTTTCACAAAAACAAACACAAATACATGCACACACACACACACACACACACACACACACACACACACACACAAACACACACGCGCACGCACACACACGCACGCACACTCATGCACGCACACATACACCCTCATTCATATTCTTACGCACAGACTCACTCCCAGACATCCATACAGACGTAGAAACATTTGGGATGACAACCCCCCCCCCCCCGCCCCCAAAAAACAAAACCTAACCCAAACAAACAAACAAGAAACAACAGCAAAAAAACAATCCCCAACAACCCCCCCCCAAAAAAAAACAACAAAAAAACAACAACAACCCCCAAACCAAAACAAACCAAAACAAACAACCCCAAACAAGAACAATCAACAAACCAAACAAACTAAAGCAAAAGCAGACTACTGAGCATGTCAATTCGGAACCACTGACTCCGATGCCCATGTTATTCACTCATCTTTTTCCCAGTAAGGGTCTACTTGAGCCCTTCATTTGAAACGTAGGCTACTTGACCTACTACGCACATTTTGGGTCTCCATTCTCTGTGCAGCCAATGTAAGGGTAATCATGACGTCGAGCTGGAAAGACAGTTTTATACTTTTTTAAGAACGGTAGGCTGAAGTAGACCTTCACCCCGTTTCCTCTCCTGCATATTAAGTGATTTTAGAAAACACTGTGAACTTGTACAAACTATTGTGTCGAGCATTTGCATAGATTATAATAATGTACCTGGGATAACTTGTTCAACGTCGTGGGGTGGCAACATGGTAACTTGATATATTTATTGTTTGTTTATTCATTTGTTCGTTTTGTGTATTTATGACTGTTTATTTATTTAATCATTCATTTAATAATTTACGATTTTCTTGTTATTTTTGTTTTAAAGTTTTGTTCCTTAATTGTAACTCGTATATTTCGTCAAAGGAACTTTTTATGTATTGTAATGCAGTACATGGTCAAACTTGCCACAGGAAAAAAAACCTTGCCTAGCAACATAATATCGATATCGTTGTGTTCACTTTGGCAAACAACCAGATTTTTGTGAACTCGATACATGTACTTTCTTTCTCGATAGAAGTCAGAAAGTGATTACTCGTCGTCGCGAGAGCAACTAGCCTTGTTGGATAAGACACGAACCGTTACCCAGTTCCAGCCTCGCCCTCTGTTGACCTAGTCAACAAGAACCTTTTCCGTCCATATTCCATGCGCGACTAGGAGGGCAGGTTCAGGACTCTTTTCTTGATTAACCGAATTTTTCGGTGAAGGGTCCACTTACGACTACCCGACAACCCCAATTTGCGATTTCGTTTGCTGAAACAACACATTCACGGCCATAGATGCAGTCTACAACAATTAATGATGCCGTTCTTATTAATACATCACACACAAACTTTATTAGAAACCTTTTTAATTTGATGGAACTATTGGTTTAACGGTCACAATTTTACATGGACTTTGCTAAATACGCCCATCTCCCCCCCCCCTTTCAATCCCCATTCCCCCTTTGTCCTCCAGAACTTTTCACTCTTGAAACGATGTTATATATAAGCGTGTCTGAACGTGTGTCATTGACCCGACTCACAAGCCGAATACCCAGTTGTCCTCTTTTTTCACCCATTGAAATTATCCAGCTAATTGGATTATGAGACTTGAAACTTGGCCAGCTTTATCGATTGGTTTTGCAAGTTTTTTCCCCTCTTTGTTAGCTTTTAGTAGTGGCCTAATGGCAAAGTTCTGTGGAAATAAAGATTCTTACCTTTTATATAGAGATAAAAAAACGGTTACATAAGCAGCGGAATCCGTTCCCTTTCATAACTCTCAGTGATCCTTTTGGGCATGGGCTATCACGCTATTATACTTTATATTCGATGATAATATACCCCCCCCCCCAAAAAAAAAAAAAAAAAAAACAAGAAAAAAAAACCCAAAAACAAAACAAGACCCGAAGTGGGTGGTTGGCATGTGCTCTGGTGTGGTTTGTCCCTTCTTTCCTATCAAACGTCTATCGTCCTTATCTCTCCTCCTTCTTTTTTGTGTGTTTGTTGCTCTCTTGTAACACTTCTAATCTTCGGCACTTATATGACCTTATTCTGTTTCAAGTGCCATAAAACTTTTACTAAAGCTTAAAGTCAAACATCTATCTATCCGTCTAAAAACTCCTACTAAAACTATAATTTAAAAAACGAAAACGAGAAACAATACTTAATATTAAAATAGTAACACACTTAGAATCGAACTATCCTTATATGTACTGTCTGCCTATCTATTCGCCCATCCATCCATCCGTTCATCTACCCAACCATCCAATGTGTTTATTCGTCTGTCCATCCATCCATCAATCCATCCATTAATCTGTGGGTGGTTGGCGGGTGCTTTGGTGTGGTTTGCTCCTTCTCTCCTTTCAAACGTCTATCCTCTTTATCTCCCCTCCTTCTTTTTTATGTTTGTTTCTCCCTTGTAACACCTCTAATCTTCGGCACTTATATGACCTTATTCTGTTTCAAGTGCCATAAAATTTTTACTAAAGCTAAAAGTAAAACATCTATCTATCTATCTATCTATCTATCTATCTATCTATCTATCTATCTATCTATCACCTTTCACTCGCCGTCTTGTCCCTCTCTCTGCCACTAGGGCGGAGGCTCCGTTAGCTCAGTTGGCATCATGCAGGACTACGGAGTGGGTGGCTTTAGGTAGAATCCCAGACTGAGTGTTTTTAAACGCAATTCGTTTTGTGGCGTTTTCAAAATTGTCAGCAAATTTCTTTCGGTCCTATCGGAGACAGATGTTAACTTCTGAGGTCCTGCCTCTTAAATTATAATTTAATAATCTAATGGTGATGACATTGGCGTTAGACCCTCACTCACTTTGTTGTTTTACTTCTCCACCTCCAGGTCCACTTTGCCTTCTATAACAACGTGACAGAGCCAATGGCCGAGGCGCTCACTGACATGGGTGTCACCGTGTGGGGACGGCGTGTCCCTGTCAGGCCGGAACTGCAACAGAAACTGGCACTACACCTGGCTCACTTGGACGACGATGATGACGATGAAGAGGATTACGACCATAATGAAGACGACGACGACCACGAAGACGATGACGATGACAAAGACAACGACGACGAAGACAGAGAAGAAGAAGACGAAGAAGAGGACGAGGAGGATAGTGGTATCAACCCGCCCTACGAAACCGAACAGCTGTCGGCGGCTACATCTGGAAAGGAAAAGAACTTACCGAACCCCACTGGTGGGTGTATAGAGCCATGTGCTCGTACAGAATCAACACCGACTATTACGGATGATTCTCCGTGCCTCTTCGATATATGCCCGGAGAAATACGTTTTGGGAGGCACTATCTCTTCAGTTTATTGTGATGATATTGACGATATTAGAGAGCGTATATCAACAATGGTAGAAGACTCCGCCCCAAGCCACTCCGTTTCGACACCCGAGCACGCCCCATCAACGCAAGTCGATGGTGTGGAAGAGCCGTCCCCTGGACCGGTGGTCGCCCTTGGTGAATCACTTCTCGGGGGCAGTTCACCCAGCCTGCAAAAAAACTCTCGTGATTCGATTCCGCCCGAGTCTTCTCCCTTACCCGCCTGCACCATCGGGGATTTACGGCCTCTTACAGATGCCATTGTCACTTTATGTCCTTCCAGAAGCTCTGTTGGGGGCGGCTGTAGTGGTGGTGTTGCAGAACAACAACGTGGTATTTCCCAACAAGGAAGTGACAGCCAGCTGGGAAAGGTCAACATTGTCTTTCAGTGTCTAGTGGTTAGGTAAGAGTGGCTTGTGTTTATTTTTCCGTTTTCTGTCTGTCAGTTTGTCCGTCTGTCTGTCTGTATGTCTTTCTGTCTGCCTGTCTGTCTGTCTCTTCTGTCTGTCTGTCGGTCTGTCTCTTTCTATGTGCCTCTTTTTTTTCCTCTTTTTTCCTCTTCTGTACCACCATCTCTCTCTCTCTCTCTCTCTCTCTCTCTCTCTCTCTCTCTCTCTCTCTCTCTCTTCTTCTTCTCCTTCTCCTCCTCCTCCTCCTCCTCCTCCTCCTCCTCCTCCTCCTTCTTCTTCTTCTTCTTCTTCTTCTTCTTCTTCTTCTTCTTCTTCTTCTTCCTCCTCCTCCTCCTCCTCCTCCTCCTCCTCCTCCTCCTCCTCCTCCTCCTCCTCCTCCTCCTCCTCCTCCTCCTCTTCTTCTTCTTCTTCTTCTTCTTCTTCTTCTTCTTCTTCTTCTTCTTCTTCTTCTTCTTCTTCTTCTTCTTCTTCTCAAATTTGGCAAATGGTCTGTATGGAGCATATTAGACCAAGACGTCGGGGTCATTTTTCACCAAATATTATTGATAGTAAAAAAGAGGGGGGGGAGAGGGTAGAAATGCCCAATATAAAGGCAACAGGATGTTCTAATGTTTTGTTCCTCAGTCCCCCTGATTTCAGTCCGGGTCACTGCCCGTCCATGTCCCAGCCTCCCGTGAGCCAGGGTTTGACGACGGTCAGCAAGGTCAACCTGGACATCACGTGCATGATAGCTCTGGTGTCCGCACTCACGCATGGCGGATGCCACACAGAGTTCAGGGAGAAAGTATTACGTCGCCAGGCAGAGGAAGAAAGACGAGAACCGGTTCTACCAGCACTGCAAACCTTTCTGCAAGGTCAGTGAGATACGACATGTACTGTCTTTGGGCGCACCTTTAGCTCAGTTGGTATCATCGCGCACTACTGAGCAGATGGCTCTGGCTCGAATTTCCGACAGGGTTGTTCTGAACTTGGGGGTTTTTTTTGTGTGACTTTTTAAGCCCCCCCCCCCCTCCCATTCGGCTCTGTCCATGGCGTTCTTTACTTAGTAGAGTACGCTATGGCTCTGTCCTATCGGAGATGGACGTTAAATTTGGAGGTCTCGCCCAAATGACCCCACAGCGTTGAGAAGGGCGTCAAACATACAACGCAAATAGTACTTACTTTTTCTTTTTCTTCAAGTGCCATGTCTGAGACACATCGGTAGTCTTGCCTCGCCATAACTACTGATACGTAACGCATTTTAACTTTTAAAAGAATATATTATCTAGTGCTGTATTACTTTTATACAGTATTTTCACATCGTTTGTTAAACTTTAAGAGCTGTTAAAGTGTCATGGTAATTGATAGACGGTCATGGGAGACAGATAGATGTAAATAAGAGACCTTAAAATTGTTTCTATCGTGATGATTGAATGGCATGTAAAGTGGTAAGCGATTGGCACGTATAATGGTAAGTGAGAGACACGTATATTTGTAAAGGATATACGTGTGAAGTGGTAAGTGAATGACTTGGTAGGTTTAAAGAATAGACATTTATATTGTTTGGTGATAGTATACATTTAAAATGGTAAGTGATATAGCTTTATACTAATAGTGGCCAGTGATAGACACGTGTAATGGTAGTGATAAACATTTAATAGTTGTAAGAGATATACACGTAGAGTGGCAAGGGATATGCTTTTTTAGTGGTAAATGATAGACTGGTGTTGTGGTACATAATTAACATTTATGTAAGAAATAAACATGTATAGTGATACGTGATAGATATTAAATGACTGTGGCAGTGGGTAGACATGCATATTTAGTGGTAGGTGGATGATAGTATAGTGTTAAGTGAATTGTGTATGTAAATACATGGATATATATATA
>NW_004797705.1:492728-500887 GCF_000002075.1 Aplysia californica
GTGGGGGTTCGTAAGTGTTTTACGGCACTCGCAACTGCATAAGGTCGTATTATGAGCGCGCGGGACACACCAAACATTTTCATTTGGTATGAAACTTTGAATTTTGCCCGGATGGCGGCAAAATTGTGTCGATAGTGCCGTAAAACATCTACCCAATAAAAAAAACAACCGGATGGCGGCCGAAGCTTAATTTTAACGATTTTGGACCTCCAAGGGATCTTTAACGTGCGCAACTTGCACACGGGACCTACGAAAGCTTTTGCCTTTGTCCAAGAAGGCTAGGTGTAGATCTTTCCTACAAGAAGATCAGGGGTGTGGCTGAAAGACAGCAGTAAGAAGGAGCCAGGGAGTAGCAGTAGAAAGGTTGCAGAAAGCGTCAGGAGCCCAGTGGAGGGGGAAAAGGAGGTGAGTGGGTGGGGGAAGACAGTGAAGACGAAAGCAGGCGACAGAATTTTGCAAGGAGACAATTTTAGGGAAGATAATTTTTCCGTCGTTACACGGATTCTAGCCCGGGACTTTTGAATGAGAGGCGAACACCTTAACCTCACGGCCACGAGAGCCCCCAATCTCGAGTTGTTCAAACATGCCCCTTCACGGATTCGAATCAAAGCCATTTGAACTCTAGTTCAACATGATACCAACTGAGGTATTGACGCACCCACAGGATGCCCTTACGAACTTTGTGAACCGAGTAACGTAAGCAGAAGTACGTTTTCCGGCAATCTTCCAGAACAGCAATTTTAATTCACCTTTACCGGATCTGGGTAATGAGGTAAGGATTAGGGATAGGGTTGGGGTAGGGGCATCCTACCCTAGCCCTTATCCGAATCCTAAATCTACCCCTTCCTTACCCTTGTCTGAATCCTAACCCTAGCCCTTACCATGTCACTCAAATTCAGCTAAATTGAATAAAACGTGCAAATATGGAAGATTGCCTCCCTTTTCTGTTTCCGTTTATCATTCTTGCTCATTCCCAGACAAAATAGCTGTTGTAGTGTCACTGTGATTTTTTACACCCAATCTCAAGATATAGATGCTGTCATAAGGGAGCCATGGTGCCGTTCACTTTTTGTGATGATGAACAAATTCTGAATATAGAATCCTATTTTTTAGGCTTTAAATGTACACCAAAAAAAAAAAGAAAGAAAAAGAAAAGAGGAAAAAAAAAAGAAAGAAAAAGAAAAGAGGAAAAAAAAACAGTTTCAGAATATTATTGTAGGAGATTCCGAAGCTATATAATTGTACATCATATGTCAGTCTATCGTTTAGGCGCTACTTGTGCTCTTTCCTTGTGCCGAAAAGCGTGATCACAACAGCACAAAAATCCAAAGCAGCTGTCGTGATAACTGTCAAAACATCGAAGCCTTGTCCTTCCCGGAATCCCACGCAGCGTTAGGTCGAGATGACCAGAACATTAGCTGCCAAAATAAATACCAGCGCCCGGCCGAAAGCGACCAGGCCGCCTGCAAAGGTTATGTTTGTTGGAATGACGGGCATGGCGCTCTCAATTTTAAATAAGAGATAAGAAGGCGCATACTGGGAGTGGGGTGGGTGGCGGGTGGGTGTTGACATGTTCGCAGTGACGTCATTGGGGCGTCAAAATTATAACTGGCATGTGGCGTTCTCGGGGCATCACTGAAGGGGGGCTGACGGGCTAGTAATGACGTCGTACTGTCAGTCTGCACGAGAAGCGAAATAAAACTCCAGCCACCGAGACCCTCGGAATGTGGGGCACACGCTGGGGAGAAAGTGAAGAGACAAGAAAGTAGAAAGTGCAAGAAGGCCGCGTTTGGAGTGAGTGGGTGTTGTCTTGGAAGCCAGGGGGACACACAGATAGAGGACCAAACAAAGGGCTGACGGAAGGGAAAGTGAAAGACGAGGCGCGTCACAGCGAAGCTGAGCCAGGAGCAGGAACCGAGCCGAGTGGGCGAGGAGGCTGTGATTGAGGAGCTAAATCTGGCGGGACAAGAAAACCAGGAACCTTCTCGGGGGACCTCCATCCGGAAGTGACGCATATCTTCAGTAGTGTGTTTGTGGGGGGGGGGGGGGGGCAGTGAGGGGAGTTGGGGGGGGGGTGGATTTCACTTTCGTCACTCTGTGTCAGATCTGAGGCGACGGAGGAGGTCATGAGAAGTTGTGCCGAAAACGTGAAGACAATAAAATTTCCGTGAAAAACTGTCGTTGGCAAGAAGAATAGTCAAAACCGTCAATAAATTAAAAAGCAATTAGTATATGGTTTTGAATCTCTCCCCACAAAGGACACAGGACCGGCGTTTGTGATGTAGATTCTTGTGCTTTGGCACATCGCTGTGTCGGTCTTTCTGCTAGGATGTTGTATCACACTCATCCCTGGTTAGCCCTGACAGGCAGGGTTGGAAGCCCGCCTCCTTAAAGATATAAATGGTGTCGATGGGACTTTAAGAAAAAACCCAACTATATTTAAAACATGATAAAAAGGCCCCCGACTTCACAGTAACAATGTTGGTGGGTTTATTTAAACAGATTTACTATCTCTGTCGAGCAAGAGACATACAGTGTGGCAGCCTGGTAGCCACTCAAACAAAAATTCACAATAAATCCCTCTTTGTCAATTGTCATTTTCCTATTTGCAAAAAGGTCGATCAGAGGAAACTACCCCAAAGCTCCTCTCTCAAAGATACAATGTTCTTCCAAACAGAGCCTTAATTGAACCTCCGTTCCCACTGTTACCCAACAGATCTGCATGATATTATGATACTATATTGCCACCCATTCTTGAGGGTACTGAATAAGATAGATAGATAGATAGACAGATAGATAGACAGATAGATAGAAGATAGATAGATAGATACATAGATACATAGATACATAGATACATAGATAGTAGCAAACCCAAAAAATGCTGGGCTACTGACGACTTTTTCCGATGTAGCGACGATCAGTATAAATGCGAGCATACGGTACATTTAGTACACATTTCAATAAGGACTATGGGACTGGGTTTTTTCCTCAATTTTCAATATGAAGACTTAATATAATATTATGAAGCTCCCCCCCACTCCCCACCCCCCCCCCCCCACACACACCCCACTGTAACTGAAGCTTAGCGTGAGTGGCAGCGTAGTTTGCTATTGACACAGTTGCCTCTAAGGTCTCAATGTTTAGTCAGTAAAGTGTAGACGCCAACCCTTTTTAATGATGTATTCTTTAGTCACTATAATATTTTCAAAATGAAAAGGAGTCTTTAACCTTCCAGAAAGAACAATAGCAAATGCATGTGGATGAAGTTTTTAAAATAAACTAATGTTATAAAACGGTGTGATTTAGTTCTTTAAATGTTCTGTAAGCGGCTATCTACCAGGTATCCACGTTTAATTCACGTTTTTCACGTTTCCTGTATTGGGTTACAAAATAAATTTTATGGGTTAGGAATAGGGTTAGGGTTAGGGTAAAGGTAGGGAACATCTACCATTAAGCTCTCCGTATCCCTTAACTTATTACCCGGATCCTGCAATAAATAATGTGAATGAAACATGCAGATCTGGACGAAGGATAGAGAAGAAGTGTATAATCTATCTGTGGCTGCCCCCAACCACTCGTGTCTATTCATGGGTATACTGTCTGTCAGGTTTTGTTTTTGTTCTTTTCTAAAGATAAAACGAAGAAAACAACGACTTTAAAAAGAGTATGAAACTTTCTTTCTTGGTTCACTTCATTAAATCAATCACTTTGTACTTAAAATCTGCGTAAAATGTAATAAAACCTTAAAGCATAACAATAGAAGTAACGTATTGAAAGCATGAAATATAATAATTACTCGGGCTGATGGGTTTTTTTTTCGTGTGTTAATTTCTATTGGTTGTTTTTAATAAAAGGAGAAACTCGAGTATGTTTCCACAAAATTGTTCAGCTGTAATGAAAAAAAGTAGTTTGTGTATATTTTTTTCGTGGGAGGAGGGGGTGGGGGTGGGGGGGTGCTGATTGACAGGACAGGTATCGGCTTGAAAAACGATTTATTCCTGTTGCTCGTTATAGACCGAGAGTACTGCGCATCCCCCTTTTTCCCAATGGAATAGTAAGTGAGCGCGGGAAAGAGTGAGAAGGAAGAGGGTGTGGACAAACACACCCTTCAAAGAACAGTCGGTGATCGACCTTTTTTAGTGACGGGCTAGCTCAGGTTTACTGGCGCTGTACTCTGATGATCACGACGTTGTATCTGCTTTATTCTTCCTTCCTTCTTTCGAACATATGCATCATCGTCTTCCCTTTAGTTTCCCTTCCTTCCTTCTTTACTCTAACCGCCCCGTCCATTCCCATAGTGAGAAGTCTATATTTTGTATTGTGTATCTCTGTCGTTCTGCTGTAATCTAGTGTTTTCCTCTGTTGGCTCTGACAGGCAGGGTCGAAACGGCCAGCCTTGAATCTAAATTGTTTCAATGGGTGCGTATAACATTTACTGTCGTTGCAATCGTCAGTCTAAACTCTGGGTCAAAGAGCTGCACTTTCGAAATAGATTTGTTCATGCCCAGTACAGTAGTCTCCGTTTATAACAGTCTCACCAATAACAGGATAGCTGCTATAACAGACTTACAATATATCCCGGAGTCTGATCTCAAACAACGTGTTGCACCCCCCTTCCCCCCCCCCCAGGGCAGTACCACTGACTGTAGTGTCTTTAGGCCATTCCCAAAGGGGGGATATTAAAATGTCATGCTCATACTGTGCCAGAACAAAATAAGGGGAACTGCTGCTGTTTCTGTCCTCGTACTTACTATCGCCGTTTTCCCTCTACTTCTTTTGTATGTTTGCCATTCTCTTGTGAACTGCTATTTCCGGGGTGCCTTGATAGTCAAAGCAGACTTTGTTCTGTTGAGGCTAGAGAGGTGAGGGGAGTAAGCCTGGTTCCCCGTTTGGACTTCTCTGTTGACATTCACCCCTAGGCGCTCAAATGACCTTATGTAGTTTGCGAGCGCCGTAAAACCTTCCTAAAACAACAAGCACAACGTGTAGACCAGGTACTCGTACATCAGGACCAGAAAAGCCCCCAAGAACCTATCACAAAATTGGACAAAGCAGGAGAGAAAAATGTAATGAGAATGGGCACAATTAAGACTGAACAAAGACTGATATCCAGATACCAAACCCCGTTAAATATCCAAGTCTACAGCACAGAACGCAACAAGTGCAAGAATTTGAATACATGTACCTTGGAAGCGTATGTGGAAATATATATATATATATATATATATATATATATATATATATATATATATATATATATATATATATATAATTCATTAGACACGAAAATGGACAAAGAAATGAAACACGTGTGCAAAAGACAAATGGGGCTCGAACCAACTAGATTTGGCACCCATCTTCTCTCATCAAAACATCCCAATGGAAATAATAAAACAATTCATCAGATCAATCTTCATACCAACTCTCCGCTTCCGGCGCCAAACCTTGACCCTCAACAAAACGCTGCAAAGTAAAATAACAGCATGCTAAATGAAATGTCTTAGAAAAATGTTAAATTCACGAGAAGAGACACACAAAGAAACGAAGACACCAGACAACAAAGGGAAGTCAAATCAAACGTGGCATAAGCTTACATCGAGAGACAACAAATATGGCAATCTGGACATGTATGAGAAAGGGGACACAACAGCTAGCCTCAAAGACCTGCAACGTGCAATTTGATGGCTTCAGGGCAAAAGGAAAGCCAAGAAGAAGTTGGGTCTATGGATTCAAAGGGACTCTTCAAGGGCACAATATGGCAACCCAAAGAGCAACACATCTGGCCCACGTCTGACATGTGCATCTTCCCCTCGTCAGCTTGCTGTACAACAAGAGGGCTGAAAAAAGGGGGGGGGGGCAAGTAAAATATAAAGGTTCTTTTATAGCAGGTATTTGAAGAGGTGTGCTCAGCTGTAACAGTGGTCCAATCATCGAAAAAACCCTAAAACAAACAGTCAAGGAAGCAGAAAATGTAAAGCAACTAAAACAGCGATTGCACCTGCGTGACCCACAGCAGGCCTACGTGGGTGGTGTCAGAGAGTATACTCTCTGGTTGTGTCCATATTTTATGACGTGCCATACTGTGTGCACAGCAGGGGAGGGAGGTGGGGGAAGCTGGACCACTTTGGTGATGACGCAAATGTTTCAATCATTGACTACGATTGACCTTGGTCTGCACCACACCGTCACATTGTCACTCCGTGGGGTGGCGAAACTTGTAACGAGAATAGATCTAAATGATTGAATGGGAAGCAGGCATTGGGAGCTAGATCTAGGTCTACTGCAGATGTATAATATGTGCCCCCCCCCACCCCCTCACACGACTGTTGTAATTATTTGATAATGAATAGTTGTAAAGCACACATATAGAACATACTGAAGAGCATAGATATGCACTATAGATGCAGTTATTGTTATTATTACTATTATTATTATTATTATTATTATTATTATTATTATTACCCGAACATGTCAAATGATGTCCATTAGACTAAGAATGCAGCTAGCAAAAAAAAATGATAAAGAAGATGAGGTGACAAAAAATGCCACTGGAAAAGAAAGGAGCAATTATTGGTGAATTGACAGTGGGTAATTCATGTAATGAAAACGATCCTGTTCGTTAATCCTTAGTTTGTTTTAGTAAGGTGTTACAGCATTCGCAACTGCATAAGGTCGTTTGAGCGCCAAGGGGTGGATTTCAACTGACAAGTCCAAACGGGGAATCAGGCTTACTCTGCTCACCTCTCTAGCCCTAGCCTCAACAGCACAAAGGCTGCTTCGACTATCAAGGCACCTGGAAATAGCTGTTCACAAGAGAGTGACAAACCTACAAAAGAAATAGAGGTAAAAATGACAAAAGTGAGGATGAGGAAAGAAAAAGCAGCAGTTCCCCCTATGTTGTTCCGATGCAGTATGAACATGACATTGATAGTTATTTAGCCCATTTACAATTCTACTGTGCATAAGAACAGTCATGTTAACAGTCCTCCTTTGGGAATGGCCTAAAGACAACTTCAGTCAGTAGCACTGCCCTAATCCTTAGTTACCCTCAAAGAGGTTAAAAATGTCCTTAGTGTACGTAAACGTGATCCCAGTCTTCCCGGCCGTCGTCTCATAGACGGGTCTAACTGTAGAGAGATGGCCTTGAGCAAAAAAAGGGGAAGGGAAAGGCCACATAAAAAGGAAGTTTGATTAACCCCTTGACTGTTTGGCCCGAGACTGTTTTCGGCTCTATCCTATGATTATGCAGCGGGCCTGGTTGTGTAAGGGTTAATAGATGTTATCATCCTCTGTTGTCTCCCCCCCCCCCCCCCTAGGAAAAGAGCTGTACGCCAGCGAATCTGCTGCCACTTGCTTCAGGGACCTTGTCTCTCTCATGGGGGGACCTGGAGAAAAGACAAGAGCAGACCAGCTGTTGTCCACTGTGCGCGTAGTGGCTGACCAGCCTTCAGCACGGGCCAGAGGACTCTCCTGCGGAGGGAAGGTCAAGGACAGGTCAAAGGTCAGTTGCTCGTGGTAGTTTTGTTACTTAAATCCTGAATTTCCGTATTCTCGTGGGTGGTCTAGATTTTTTTATTTTTTTATTTTTTATTTTAGTAGAGTTTTTTAGACTCTCGCAACTGCATAAGGTCATATGAGCGCCAAGGGATGGATGTCAAAAGAGAAGTCCTTACAGGGAATCATACTTACTCTGCTCACCTCTCTAGCTTTAACAGCACAAAGTCTGCTTCGACTATCAAAACACCCCGGAAATAGCGAGTCACAAGAGTGTGACAAACATACAATAGAAGTAGAGGAGAAATGACGATAGCTAGGAATATGAAAGAAAAAGCAGCAGTTCCCTGTTGCAGTTCAGGCAAAGTTACGAGCATGACATCGGTGAATCAGCCCATTTACAATCACAATTCTACTGTGCATAAGAACAGGTTAATTTTCCCCATTTTGGAACGGCCTAAAGACATCTTAGTCAGTAGCACTTCCCAGGGGGGGGGGTAATTTTTTTGTTTGCGTTTCATATTTTGTATATTATTTATATATATAATTTATAAAACAATGGGCTTAACATCAGTGCGCAAACTCTCATATATGCGCTCATCAAGACATAAACAACTACACACGCATACAATGAGAGACAGGGAGAGATAAAGAGATAGTTAAGA
>NW_004797705.1:502870-505291 GCF_000002075.1 Aplysia californica
CCTTAAAGGTAACAAGCTGTTTTTGCATATTTCTGCCGTACCCAGGCCCGACCATGTTTTAGTGTTGTCCGTTCATGTTAATGTTACTTTTTGTCTTCCCCACATCTTTCCTTCAAGCACCGCTTTCAGTCACAATGGTCTGATGTCTTTAAAAGAGACCAATGTATTGTATTTTTCTACATTTTCATTTGGTAAGCAGGGTTTATCTTGTGTGGAGAAGTGGAGAATCTAAGACATCCCATTAGCTTTGATAAGGTATATAATGGTAAAAGTCAATGTGACCCCCCCCCCCCCAAATTAGTATCTGGTGTCTCCACTCTCTGGGGTGTCATATTTAAATGGGTGGGTTGGGAAGTTTACAGTGTCGATAATTTTTTTGTCTATTCACTCTTGTGTTCTGTAAGACTTATCGTCTTCGCTTTTGTTCACTCTACTTTAATGTTATTAATTATACATGTAATAGTAATAGTATTCTTTCGTTCTTTCTACAGGTGATTTTTGGCACAGGTGACAGTCTTGAGGCTATCACTGTAACATCCAATATGGGCTTCGTGCGAGCTGCCCAAAATCAGGTAAGGGGGTTCAATATTTTCAGCGAAATTGTTTTCTTCTCATTGCTTCCGTTTCTATCTGGATTATCCACGTCCAAGGAGGTTATAAATGTTCCAAGGTTTGAACACGTCTTATACAAACCCTTAAAGGAAATGCTGCATTGTTTGCCAAGCGATCTGAGCTTTGTTTGGGCAGGCGCTGTGTGAAAACACGGATCAAATATTGGAAATGATATAGCGGAAATGTGTTTAAAAATTGTGACGACAACGTTTTATTAGTAATCACTCTTTTTCATTCTTCCGGGAAAAAATCGAGGTTAAGAAAAAGGTTTCTCGGCATCATTTTTTGCGACTGGTTTTGGATGTGTTGTCAAGTTGGCACAATATGAGCTGGGCTTTTAACCGTTATCTTTGTAACCGAATCCTACGGTTGTTTGGGGTCACCTCTTATTGAAAAGTACCTGCGTCTGTGGTTCGGTCTCTTCGCTATCGCATGCAAAACACAGGAGTAGGGCTTTCTCGTGGGACAGGCTATTCCATCTACTATTTCCAACTTTCTACTGTACAAAATGTCTCCCGGGGTGCGGAAAGAATCACACTGAGCCCGGCTGAAGCTGCCCGCCACCTAAATGATCAAAGTCGTATCCGCGGAGGCATGGCACTTTTGTAATTACAATGACCTATTGGACACGTTCCTCGTGTGGTTCAGAGGCCTTGATATCAGTACATGTATCAGGACTCAGCAGTTTTCTACCAAGTAAACATATCGTCGCCTCAGAACTTTTTTGTCCTAAGTACATTCTATAGTTAAATACACTTTTTACAAAATAGTTCTGAGACGGCGATATGGTACAATAAACAAACTTGTTTTGAAGTTTTCCCATCACTATGCAGTCATGTCCATCCTCGTACGACCGTCCCGCCACATTGCCACGCGTTCATCGATGCCATGAACTAATAATTGCGTCTGATCAAGTTAAAAGTCTGTCTTTTAATTACATTTATGAGGACGACGAACGCTGCCATTGGACTCCTTTATCTTAACTACCAGCCTTCATATCGACCTAGACTAAATTGCATGTACCGGGATCTATTACATGTATAAAAAACCCTAGACCGAGATCCATAGTACGAAACATGATCTGAACTTACATTCTTCCTGATTAAATGGATTTGTCACATCTCTTACTGTCCTACAGAATCAGTTCAAGCAGAGCACAAGGCAGCTCCCATTGCTGACATATTCCCTGTCATGCTCACAGATGGACACACCGTTTGCTCAATTGGTTTTGTTCTGGAATTTGATGCAGTTGTCTAAGGTTCGAGTCCCCTATGGAGGCGTCCTTGAATTTAATTTTTTGGGTGGTTTTCAAGGTTTTCCTTGTACTTTGTTCGGTTCTATAGGCGATGTATACGAATCTCGGGGGTCCTGCCTCTAAAAAATCCAACACATTTTGTCTTAAAAGGGAAATCGAACTCGTACCAGATAATGTAGTTACAGTTTCCTTCTATCCCCTCTTTTCTATTCATTCTTTCTACGTTTTTATTTGTTCGAAATATCCATCATCACTTTTAGCTGCTTCTCTCTTAACTCAAAATAACTCTAATAACTCAGTCCCATCCTTAATAATACCCTCCAACGGTCTCCTGTTTTCGATCCACCAAGGGCGTCGTGTTTCCAGCGTTCCTGCACTCTGCTCGGGCCCTGACGGAGCAGAAAGAGCGACAAGAGCCCTCCACTCGGAATCTCGGCTTGTCCGCACGGAGAAACGGCGCGGACTGTGATTCATTGTGAGATACAGACTCCTCAATGGCCATCATCGGTCCCGTGTATTTTAGGAACTCCAATGAGTTCCCTCTTGCCCCCCCC
>NW_004797705.1:505809-512193 GCF_000002075.1 Aplysia californica
CACACACACACATACTTTTTGCGACCGTCTTGGTCCATTTTGAGTTTTAAAATGCTTGCTTGTTTGTTTTTTGATTGAGTTTATTACCTTACAAGACTGAAGTACGTCATGCTGATGGCAGGCCCTAGTCTAAAATGGATTTGTCAAACAAAAGGAAAAAAGTAAGGGAAAAAAAGAATGAGTACCAACATTATATAACATTACGCTGCTCAGATATTAGAGTGCTGTATTTTTTCCTTTCATAAGAAAGATAGTGTGTCCTTTAAGTGAGTGTGTTTTGTTTTGCGGGAGGGGGGGGGGTGAAAGAGAACTAGAGATCTGGAAAATGGAGAGGGGGCAGCTCTAGCTCTGGCTAAAATTGTGACATGCTGAATTACAAATACATGTATATAATTTCGTTTTGAATGTTCTTTATCTGTGGTGGCATACTGCAGATTTGACTGTGCCTTTGCTTATGAAAAAATTACTGCTGTGTGAAAAATAAAACTAATAGCTACCTTTTAAAAATGAGTTATGGGTCATTGCCTTAAAATATGTCTCGTAGGGTAGTTCGTTACCTGAGTACTGGTTTAAGAGCACATCAAGATCGGATCCAACTATTTCCTGTCCCTTCCTTGTAAGATGTGGCCAGTGTTCTCTTTCAAAAGAATGGCGTGAGAATGACAACATAGTCATACCCATGATCCATTAGTCAATATTCAGAAACTCCAAATCAGAGGCTTCACTTACAATGATGCGTCAGCGAGTAATTGATATAATATTATTCAGTGTTCTACGAATGAGAATGCATTTTTCAATAACTGCAATTTTGTTCAAGAAAAACCTCCAGATGCTGACCTTTTCTTTAAACACACATTTACATTAGCCTTTTAAGGTGCAGTCCCTAGTCACCTCTCACGGGTTGGCTGGTCAACGACAGGCATCTTTTGTGTTTTGCTTTCTTTTTTCAAAATCTATCAGCTGCACTCTGTTGTAGTATGTACATGACACGGTTGTTTCAGAAGTCTCAGACCTAGAGGTATGTGGTATAATGTCTGGGCTTTTAGTTAGCCATTGTAAGCTGAAGATGTAAGATCAGTTCCAGTACCCTGCTATGGGGAAGTTATTGTGTAGAATGCGAAATATACAGATTTTAATACTTAAAAACAACAATAATAATAATAATAATAACAACAACAACAACAACAACAACAACGACAACGACACCACCAACGACAACAGCAATAATAATAATAGTAATAATAATAATAATACTACTACACTGTAATAATAATAATAATAAATAATAATATAGAAGAAAGGCGGAAAGAGAGAGAGGGGGAGAGAGAGCTAGAGAGAGCGAGAGAGAGAGATAGAGAGAGAGAGAGAGAGAGAGAGGGGGGGAGAGAGAGAGAGAGAGAGAGAGAGCGTGTGTTCAAATAGACTGCCGTCAACAAAAGCCCTTGAATATAATAGTTAAAAAGAACACAGAGAAGAGATGGCCAAGTGGCAATGCCTAGTGACGCTAAGAGATGATTTAAGATGTCTGACAACATGAGAACTGTTGTCCAAGGTACTCTTGTTGACAAGAACCCGAACTTTTTCATTGGCGTGATCACTAGAGAACTTAGAGTGCCTTTCAATGTAAGCTTGACAGCCATCAGCTAAATTCTTGTTGGGCTCCCTGTTTTTTTTAAAGAAAAAGCTAGAAGACACAGACACAACTGCTGAAAGAAAAACCCACCAGGGTCCTGCGACAGGCAAATACAACATGGCCCATGCATCATGCACAAGCCGATACATTCATCTGCACCGGTGAAGCAGACAAAAACTTCTGGGGGGAACGAATCTGTACTGAAAAGACCTCGCCGGGGGAGAGCGTGTCGTCCATGGCCAGCGTAGAACTAATTTTACAGGGACATTCGCTGTGAGAAATGTTGGTGGCCTCATAATTTGCAATGAACTTCCTGAAGGAAGAATGACAGATGACAGCTTCAGTGTACTCATAAAGAAATAAATGTGCAGAACAAATCCTTCTTTGGATGCATTTTTCGGTAGAGATAATGCACCTGCAAGCAATTGCCTTCAAATTTTGGCCTCCAGCATCTGTATTTATATCTGCCTCTTTTCTCCCCATTTCTCAGTATCTGCGAAAATGCATTTTGATTTACATACAAACTGAAGAAACAGTTTCCGAAATTCACCTCCATCTCCCGAATCAGGAGCGTGAAGAAATGACGATGATCTTTGCCAAAATCGAGGAACAAAAGGCTAATGCGTTTACTACTCCAGAGAGGCAAGCTGTTTTAATGGTATGTACGCATAATATTTGCCACCATGTTTTTCCTTCTAAAGATAAAGACAAGACATGTTCATGTATCTTCAAGTTTTCCAACATTTCATGAGGTGATTCGGTCAAGGGAATGAGGTTTTTTTTTCTTTTCTGTTTTTCTGTTTTCTTTTTATTTGGGTGGGGGGGGGGGTACTTCTTTGTTGCTGTCATTTACCCACCACTGTCATCAACGATACTAATGGAGAAGCTCTGCACGAAGAGAAAGAAATAATAAAAAGATGGGAAGAATATTTTCAAGAACTACTAAACCCATCAGGAGTACAGGCACAAAACACACAGTGCCCATTCACCGCCAACTACCCTGAGCACTCAGAACCTACCATCCTGGAGAGTGAAGTAAGAGAAGCACTGAAAACTAGTCCAAAGAACAAGGCAGCTGGAGACGATGACATCACAACCGAAGCCATCCTTGCATGCGGCGAAACCGGAATACATTGGCTTACAATCATCTTTCAAAAAGCATGGAAAGAAAGAAAAGTGCCAGCAGACTGGCAAAATGCGATAGTGGTGCCAATATGGAAGAAAAAGGGCAGCAAGAAAGACTGCAACACCTATAGAGGCATATCTCTTCTCAGCCATGTGGGGAAAATGTATGCAAAAATCCTAGAGCGACGTACTCGCGCAAAAACCGAACATCTTCTCAGTGACGCCCAATTTGGCTTTAGAAAAGGAAGAGGGTGCACTGATGCAATCTTCGCACTCCGACAACTGTGTGAGAGGGCTTTGGAATACGACAAAGATCTCCACCTCGTATTTGTGGATCAAGAAAAAGCCTTTGATCGAGTAAATAGAAACAAGCTATGGAAGATCTTAGAGCAGTACGACATCAAGGGACAACTGCTAGACAACATCAGGGCTATCTATGCCAACAGCAGAAGCGCTGTCCGAACTACCAGTGGAACATCGGACTGGTTTCCAGTAACATCCGGAGTGAGACAGGGCTGCAATCTCTCCCCTCTGCTCTTCGTGATCTACATGGACCAGATAACAAAAGAGGCCAATCCAGACCCAGAGGCACTCAACGAACTCATGTTTGCAGATGACCTGGCAATGATTAACAACAAGACTCAGCTACAGGAGCATATAAACCAACTAAATGCGAGCTGCGAAAAATATGACATGAAGATCAGTACTAGCAAGACCGAAGTCATGACAATTAGCAGGAGACCAGGTAAAGTGGATATCAACATCAATGGATCCCAACTAAAACAAAGCAGAGAATTCAAATACTTGGGCAGCATTTTCACAGAAAATGGAAAATTAGATCGAGAGATAGAGACTAGATGCCAGAGAGCCAACGCAGTCAGCTATCAACTGGGCCCTCTCCTGAAACATCCCAATATCCCCATGAGCACCAAGGCGAAGCTCATCAACGCCATTTTCCTTCCAACGCTCACATATCAGTGCCAGACATGGACTCTAACAAAAGCCCCAGAGAGGAACTTAAGAAGAGCAGTCAACAAAACAAGAAGAGACAAAATTAAAAATGAAGTCACAAGGGACACCGTGGGAGCAACACCAGTCCTACCACACATTGAAAAACAAAAGGTCAAGTGGTTCGGACACCTCACGCGGACGCCCTCAAACCATCCAGCTCTGAGAGCATACAACATTAAATATTCTGGATGGAGAGCCAGAGGAAGACCAAGGCGACGATGGAGTGAATCTGTGGCAGACACCCTTAAAGATCATGGGATGTCCCTCCTACAGGCCACACGACTTGCTGCAGACAGACACCTGTGTCTCCCCGCGACACCCCAGGGTACAAGCGGAAGAAAAAAGTAAAGTAAGTATTTGCAACAGCAAGGCAAGTAGCTTGCTGTTTTAAATATGTTCCTTCCGTTGATTCATTCGTCCAGTAGCTTGCTGTTTTAAATATGTTCCTTTCGTTGATTCATTCGTCCAGTAGCTTGCTGTTTTAAATATGTTCCTTCCGTTGATTCATTCGTCCAGTAGCTTGCTGTTTTAAATATGTTCCTTTCGTTGATTCATTCGTCCAGTGTCTCAAGAGTTTTGCGGCACTTGCAAAACAAAGGTCATATAAATGCTGAAGATTAGAGATGTTACAAGAGAGTAACAATCAGAGAAAGGAAGGAGGAGAGACAAGAGCGATAGATGTTTGATAGGAAAGAAGTAGAAAATCATACCAGAGCACCCGCCAACCACCCGCCACCCAGGAGAAGGAGGAGATGAGGAATGGTTAATTTTAAACCCTTAACAGCCTTGTTACATAATTTTCAATTGCAATGTTACATTGTTTTCAACATTTATTCACGTTTGAAACTGCATTTTTTTTTTCATATTTGAAGGCATAATGTAAATGTTTGCACTTTCTCATATTTGAAATAGTGTTCATGTAAGCCTCTTTTGTCATATTTCTAACTATGTCACATGATTTAAACTTGCTAGGTTCGCTGCCACCACTATTATTTTAGACTTTATAAAATGTTTTCCCCTTAATTTCATTAAATTGAAAATGCAGTTTCTTTCTCTCTTTCCATTTCTCCGTCTTTCTGATACACTTTTCAATCAGTATTCGTGTCTCTATCTTCTTTCTTTTCTTCGTTTCTTTTAATGTCGAGACAAAAGCAACCCTCCTCGGCGGAGATTCGAACCCTGGTCTCCTGGTAGACAAGCTGGGACACTCACCGCTATAACTACCTATGGCACCCTCATTTTATTGCAAAGTTATATTTAACAGATACATGTATGTGACAAAAGTTTTAATGGTTTACACACAAAACGCAGCTTGTGCACGCCATGGACACGTTCAGCAGCCGAGAAGCGAGATGCAGAAAACGTGAATTGCTCCATTCGTTAACTTCTCATCCCGAGCAAAAGGATCATGGATCCGAGTTTTACGTAATGCAATTAAAGTTAAAGGTGAAAAGGGCAAAAATAATAAACGAAAAAAAAAAAGGAATGGGAATTATCACAGTAAGTATAGGTAAGCTACACAACTATAGATGGTCAAGATTTTATTTATTTATTTATTTGTATCTTTTTTTAGCGTAATCGCAATTTTACAATAAACACCCAGTTTCTGAGACTTTTGATAAAAAAATTAATTGAAGTTAGCTTCATTACAAAGGACTTCAACATAAGTTAAGGACCACCTTGACAGAGAGCCCTGTTTTTTGTTGTTTTTTTTTATCAAAAAAAAAAAAAAGAAAGGAATTTTTCAAAATATTTTGCTCTGAAAGTGGTAATGGGTTACCAATGCGTAATACAAAGCTTCCTAAAGGGGCAAAACCACCACGGGCAGCACGGAAATCGTCGGGGAACTGTAGACAAATTTACTGTTTTTTGTCGACTTGTGTGCGACACCACGGACATTCCTCAGTTAAAATTTCATAAACGGACTTTTGGTCTCGAACTGTGTTCATTTTGGTGGCAATGTAAGCCGCCATTTACGCAAAATCCAGTATCGCATCAACATGCCACCGAGACGAAAGCTGAGAGACTTTGATCGTGCCAGAGCTATGGCATGGCTGCAGGATGGAATTGGAGCCCGAGAAGTTGCCAGAAGACTTGCACTGTCACGCTCTGTCACTGTCCGCCTGAGGCAGCGCCATCAAGCCACTGGATCTGTCCAAGAACGCCCACGTGCAGGCCGACCCAATAAGACTCCTCAGAGTGTTTGCAAATGGTCCTTAACTTATGTAGAAGTCTGTAGTATGATTATTAACTTGCGAGAATGACTAACGAATGGCTTTGTGGAATTTACCCAAAGGGAGACGATCTAGACAAAAAAAATTTGTTCCGTCAATTCACAGTGCTCTCCTTAATACAAGAATCTTCTTCTTTAGCCAAGGAGAAGATGGAGTAATTGTGAAATTATCATTATGCCTATGCTGTATGCCGCAAAGGTCTATAGGGTTGAAAGGTGTCGAAGTTTGAGTTTTAGTCATTATGAAATACAGACTTTCGTTTTCGGGATGACAGAGCCTAAATCTTTCCCTGAAGGTGTGTGTACTACGCTTCGGGAAATGCTGAATGCTCAGCCAATAAATCTTATAGTCTTTTCCACATAATACAGATATATATATATA
>NW_004797705.1:515163-539295 GCF_000002075.1 Aplysia californica
AAATTTTGAGGACACTTTTTTAATTGGCTCAAAGAGAGAAGTGGCCCATCTTGTTATGTACTATCTTTGATAACACACAGGTATCGATGTTCAGAACAGATATCGATATCGATACCAAAACCAATAAGTATATAAGTATCGATATCTAGAATCGATACCTGCCCATCATTATTACTGTCCACTCAACTAGGCTCCAATTCCAGCCCTGAGCCCAGCACTCAGCACACGCACAACGCACAGGACAAACAGAGTCTGCGAAGTCAGTGCCAGTCTTGAGCTAAACCTAGATTCTTGTCACCTAGGCTAGTGAGTTGGCCAAGCCTGTTTCTCGTGCCAAGTGGACGTGGAATATCAACGGTTTTCTTCTGCTAGAAACTCCACGTGAACAGTCCACAACATTTCAAAACGAAACTGCAGGCCTTCACCTCCAAGACAGATTTCGAAGTCTTTGAGTTCCTCCACTATAATCCTTTACTACATCTAGATCTACTACAATTTATAATCCTATTTGATTGATCATGACTTCTCCCCAGTCTTTTATTAAGGTAAGCTATGACAACGACATGTTATAATAGTTCTAATGCAGGGCTCTAAAAATTAATTTGATATAGAATCTAGACTCTAGATCTAGAGACTAGATCTAGATTTATAGATCTAGTACAATATGATAGAGCAAGTTATTAAAAAAGATGTGTGTTAAAATCTAGAGTCTAGCTAGATTTAGATCTAGATCTAGATCTAGTAGTCTAGATATATATTCTAGATCTAGATCTAGATTCTAGATCTAAAGTCTAGATCTAGATCTAGATCTAGATTAGTTTATTATTCAAAGTCACTTAATATAGATATAGATCTAGGGCTTACTGTAAAGAGGCCTTTAATTTTGTTGTTGCTGTGTGCATAATGATGGTAGTCTAGGTAGGTCTAGTTATAGTTATAGAGTTGTGTTTCTATCTACTAACTAGATCCATACTAGATTAGATCTAGACTCTAGATCTAGATCTAGAATCTAGATCTAGATTAGATATCTAGATTTAGATATCTATAACTTTAACGACTTTAAGCTTTGATTTAATTGTGTTAGCCTATATTACACACTGTAACTTGTAAGCACTGACTCACTGTGCATGTTTAGGGAGAGCCGGTTTTCAGTTTTGTTTAAAGCATTGTTTAAATCTAGATCTAGGCCTATATTAAAAACGAAGTGTATACAGACCTGGTACCGGGAACTAAGTCACGAAGTATACAGACCCGGTAGGGGAACTCTTTTGTGATTTTGGAAAGTTTCGGCGCCCAGAACCGGTAGTGTGTGTGTGTGTGTGTGTGTGTGTGTGTGTGTGTGTGTGTGTGTGTGTGTGTGTGAGCAGGGGGAAGTGCTATGCTAGCAAAATGTATGACATACCCCAGTTGGCAGAAGGGAACGAGAGAAAGATAGAGTGGGAAATAGGTGGGGAGAAAGAAAGACAGAGACAAACAAAGAAAAAGAGACTGCGAGCGATATACAGGCAGAGAGAGAAAGAGAGAGAGAGGATGACAGCTCGATTGAAATTATGACATTGTTCTTTTCTTCAAATTGTGATTCCTCCAACTCCAAAACGGAGGAAAAACGATCGTTCATCGGAAAAACATCCGCAATCTTCAATTTAGATCTAGATTCTAGATCGAGGCTAGCCTCGAAACTAGATCAATGATTTATTTCTGTCTGTCTAGATCTAGACCTAGGCCATAGATCTAGAAAAACCTAGGTCTACCCTGAACCAAGAGGGCGCTGAAACTTTCCGAAATCACAAAAGAGTTCCCCTACCGGGTCTGTATACTTTGTGACTTTGTTCCCGGTTACCGGGTCTGTATACACTCCCTATTAAAAAACAATGTTTCCATTAAATCTGACTGAAACCTGTTGAGTACTCAGGTCTCAACAGTAATTATTCAGGTTGATACCAAAGTCATATCAGTAAGGCACCTTTTGGTTTTGTCTGAAATACACTTTAAGTTTAAGTATTGCAGACTAAAATTTTATGGCCGGCTCTCTTTCTCTGAGCACTCGGGAACAAACTTAAACTCTATTTCTCTGAACGCTTGGTAAAATAAACTTGAACTCTATTTCTCCGAATGCTCTGTAAAATAACACATGCCATTAAACGTAGAAATGACGCATCTTTCTGATTGGCTGCTAATTTTAGTAATGTGATGTCATCACTTCCTGGGATACCCACATGGAACGACGTGTTTTCGGTAACATTTCGGATTTCCTAGATCTAGATTCTAGATTAGATCTAGATCTAGATCTAGATCTAGTAGGCCTACTTGGACATGATGGAAGACCGCACAAAAATTGCTGTAAAGACTCAGGAGGACTTGATCTAGATCTAAATTTAGATCTACCAACCCCTCCCCCCCCTCTCCTGCATTTTTAATCACTAATACATTTTTAGAAATAAGCAACAACTTCAAAGCAACTCTACAAATTAGGCCTATAATTTATGGAACTGTTGGTCAGTCGGGAGGAGGAAAAGAGAAAAAAAAAACTGTCCGGGACCGGAATCTAACCGCTCCAAAAGTCATTGCCCGACATCAAACGCAGACGCGCTATCAAATCAGCTATCAGAACTTCCGAGAGAAAGGTGTAGATTATGCATAATATACATAGACACTTCCATCTTTGGTGCCATGCGGTTGTCTATACTTAGATGTAGTCACGTGATCGGAGGGGTATCCTGGTCTGACGTCAAACAAGATGGGCGCCTTACCTAAAAATAGTTTGCCTCATTTCTACTTTTAATCGCATGTTAAAATAACGCCTGGGGGAAAGGCAACAAGGAAAGGGGAGTGGGGGGGACAAAAAAAAAAGGGCAAAAAGAAATTGACTTTTTCTGCAGGTTTGTGATAAGAGCCCAATTTCTGTGTGGATTTTACTGAAAAGCATTGATTAAAGGCACAAAAAAATGTAAATTTTCAGTGTCTATGGACTGTTAAGCCAAGGAAATTATAACTAATCTTTGGCGGCCTTTCTCACTAATTTTACCTCTAAAACCAGGTGACCCCCGCCTCCTCCATTTGCAAAAATCTCCACTTGTACTTGTATTCAAGATAAATGGATATTTTTTTCATCCACAGCAAGACAAACGAACAAGCTTTAGGAAGACACCACCATTAAACTCTGTACCATGTCCAAAAATTGACGAGAGCTTGATTTCAGCGCGTCATATATAACTCATATAATTTTGACAAATAAGACCAATTTCTATTGAATGCAAAAGTTTTTTTTATTATTATGGTCTCTCGTGGTGTTTTCAATGTGCTAATATCTACAGGTACACAGTCATTTATCTGGCATTCTGAGAACGAGATGGAAAGCTCAGAAACTCTTTTCTTGGATATCATCTGTACATGAAAGTTCCTTTTTGACACCAAACATCACTCGCTTCAATCAGTATTCAATAAAGGTTGTCCCAGAATTTACTTCCATTGCACATTTATATGGGCATAATGTGATATTCACAGTTTAAGTTAGATGGATTGCTGACACAAGCTAGCACAAATATCAATTTTTTAATAAAAAGTTGCCTAAATTCTTTTTGTAGAGTTTTTATGTCATATTTCTAAAGAGTTTGCTATTTCAAACCTGAAATGATTTCGGGCTTTTAAAGAACTTTTTTTTTAGTACACCAAGCTTTTTGTTTCTAAGAATATTATGGTGAGGTCCTATGGCCTTGTAGTATTTGCTCCTTTAAATTACTGTTGAAACCGTGATGGCCATCCATGGTACTTTTACAGAGGTGGATGTCTCGGACAGTATCATTAAGGCTAGTACCGCACTACGACAGTTTGTCCTGAGACAGACCCGTCTGGATTTTGAAACCTTTGAATTAGTAGAGTGTAATGTACCGCATCTATTATGACAGGACATTTTTGTCGCAATGAGTCCCGAGCAGTTGTGAATTGCTATAAAATCGGTGGGACAGGACATAGATCCCAGTCCCGGACTTGCGCGTTGTGGCATATTTAAATAACTGTAAAATTTGCCGCCATGCAGGATTCAAATTGGGGCACAAAATTTTAAAAATAATTATCGCATCTCAAAACTGATTTCGTATTCGGAATCAGCGTCTCTAAATAAGCAAGAAATGGCTTGTGGCGAACCTGATTTGATGCGGTACTATGTAAATTTTAGCAAATAATTTTTTTTATTGATTGTCAATGGTGAAATTGTGAATCAAGGTCACCCGGTGAAGCGTGCGCACATGGACACACACACACACACACACACACACACACAATTTAACTTTGTAATCGGGCATTATATTGTGTTCCCCTTCTGATTTTTGGTAATTATGAGTCGCTGATCACGGAAATTTTTTTAATTTGGACAAAAGTTGGGACATTTTTTAAATGCATTTTTAACCCCACCGAGGGCAACAACAAAAAAGCGGCCTTATGTGCCGGAGATCAGTCCTGTGCTAGTGCGGTATCTGTTTTGACATGCAAAAAATGGACGGTGGGACAGGACAGTCCTGTCCTAGACAAAAATGTCGTCGTGCGGTACTAGCCTTATAATGTATTAAAAATGCAAGGGAGGGAGTGGGAAGTGGTCATTGTACAGGGGATTGTCTCAGGTGACCGTTTGAGCAGGTTTGACTGTATTTCTAGGTTCTTGTTACATATTACTCTCTCTTCTTTCTTCATGATTGTCCCTTTGTCTCGCAAAGTTGTCTCGTATTTGACAATTTCAGGAAATGTTAACTTTGTTTTTACATATATCACCAATTAGTTTTCAAATTTCCTGTACTTGGATTTTGAGTCTGCAAAAAACCTGCTTGTTTTTATAAATAACATACTCAGAAGTTTTTGTGGCAGGCTTTTCTTGATTTCCCCTTGTTGGCCGACTGCTACCTGAATGGGGATTTTAACAATTCCTGTGCTATAATGATGCCACAACTGTGTTTTTAAAATCAGACATGCAACTGAATACGTAAACAAAATTGGGTCTCTGTAAGCCTCTGTAACTGCATATTATGTGAGGCATCGTGGTGAAATCTCACTCGACAAAATAATGAAATAGAAGAAACTGGCATTTTTCTGCCCGTTTAGTGACTAAACACCTGTAAGGTCCATTTAAAAACACATTTCTGTGTGAATTTTACTGTAAAATGTTGATTTAAGGTACAAAAATTTAAATTTGCAGTTTCAATTTACTTTTAACCTTTCGAAACTGCCAAACTTTGGAAGCCATATTCTCGCTAATTTTACTCCTGAAACGAGGCAACCCCCACCTCTTTCAATCACAAAATCTCGACTTCTATACATGGTAAATGGTGTATAAGTACTTTTTCACTGAAAGCAAGACAAATGAACAAGCTTTAAAAGGATACCAATAAATCCAAATGTCCAAAAATTGACGAGCGCCTAATTCCACCACGTCGTGATAAATATTTCAAATTCTTTTCAAAGGAATTTTTATAACACATTAAAATTATAATTTTTTGCTCATCAACTCTCAACTTGACCAAAAGAGAAGAAAAGACTAAGGACCTATGTAACTAGACTAATAAAGTGTCTGGTGTTGTGCCTGCTGACTATATAGTATGATTATTTGAATGTATCATTTATTGCAGATGAAATGTAATAATGAATAATGATATTATATTAGGATAATAATATTTATTAAAATTATAGTAAAGGGGATTATGGTGGTGCTGGTGATAGTGATGAAAATCATATTAGGGATAAGAAAACTACTGGATGTTTGAGAAACCATGGGTTGTCTGAACTTGAAATTTAGCTGATTTGCAAATTCACTACTCCAGTGCCTTTTATCTTTCTTTTTTTTTTTTCTTTTCAAAAAATGTTCTGGTGGAAAGATATCGGATGATGACCAGGGCTACTCTCTGGATCAGTTTTGTATCCCAAAACACTACGAAAATGACCTGTCTCATGTTCTCATCCCGGAGGGACTTATTCATGACAGGTATGTATGTATGTTTGCTGATCATATTAAGAGAAAAGCCATCATCGTAAGATTAAGCAAAATAAATTGTCCTGCTGAGTAGATTACCTTTATAGAAGGGTTTAAAAGTTGAGCTTCATTTTCATTATTACTTCTTGGACTTCTGGGAGTGCTTCCAAATGTGTATTGACTCGATTCATGTTCAAAGCTTGATTCATTTTACAGTGATGCAGTTGTTCCTCCTGGCACTTGTAATACGCATAAATGATAAAGAGATGTAGTCTGAAGCAGTTTTTCATTTTGTGGCAGTGCTTAGTGTGCTGATGAACAATATATTGTAAAATTGTTATCAAGCTTTTGTATAATATAATATAATTGAGCAAAATGTGAGACATTGAAGGCACTAAACAGATTTATATGATCAGGTCGTTAGAAATTCTAAAACAAGAAGTCGAAGTTAAAATGCACTGTTTGTGTTTATTAGAATTATTTTTAAATTTCAGTTTATATGATAGAGAGAGTTAAGTTCCTCAGTAAACTTCAGAGTTAAAGGTTGAAACAATGTTTATTGGTATAATTCACCCAGGTACATGTAAATTTGAAAGTTTTGTTTAGTAATTTAACAGGAAAATTAATAAATTTTTATGTTTCATTTTCTAGAACTGAGCGTCTGGCACGGGATATAATATCTGACTTTGGCACTGATGCTATTGTGGGCCTGTGTGTTCTCAAAGGAGGATATAAGTTCTTCACAGATCTCTGCAACAAGATGCAACTTTTGAACAGAAACAGCGACCAGTCTGTGCCAATGTCAGTTGACTTTATTCGCATCAAAAGCTATGTGGTAAGTTGTTTTCGGGCTTATTCTTTTCGGGTTGTGGAGGGGGGGGGGGGGGGGTAATATAGATTGGAGGAGGGACGACTGAAACACTTTTTTGTCAACGTTTGATGAACACATCAAGTGAGAACCAAATTTTCTGTATTTTGATACTTGTTTCTGATAGTACTGAAATCCCTGTTAATCACTTGGTCCAAAGATAATTGAACTGACATTGCCTTTTCTCCAATGCCAATTTATGCAAAAGGGAATGATGAAAACAAACACCTTTGGAAATAGGTTTACAGTGACTTCAGAGCAACTAAAGAAACTGAAGGTTATACTCGAAAGATAACTAGTTAAAGAAATTTGAGACAGCAGTATTAACGCTCCTTTACAAAATGTATTCCCTAACGTTGGGAAAAGTTTTAGCCTCAACGACTGTACTTTTGTGATCCAGATATCTCTCTCTCTTTCTCCAATGCCAATTTATGCAAAAGGGAATGATGAAAACAAACACCTATGGAAATAGGTTTACAGTGACTTCAGAGCAGCTAAAGAAACTGAAGGTTATACTCGAAAGATAACTAGTTAAAGAAATTTGAGACAGCAGTATTAACGCTCGTCCATTACAAAATGTATTCCCTAACGTTGGGAAAAGTTTTAGCCTCAACGACTGTACTTTTGTGATCCAGAACAGTATCTCTTATTTGCTGTCCTAAATATTGAGGGTAAACTTTAATTTAACCCCCACCTCTCATTCTTAAAATAAGTTGAAAGCATTCTTTGCAACTGATGTCATGGCGACCCACATGTGGTTTCACTGAGAGGTGAGATCTTTGACGCATTCCTGTCAGAACGATGAACTGTTATAATACATGCATGTGTATGCCCGACCGTGAGACTGAAAAAATAATGTGTGAGAGAGAAAGTTTTTTTAATTTAGAGAATGAATGTTTTTTTGACTGTTTCTAGCTATTCAAGTTTCAATTTTATTCTGACCGTTGGTGAGTTTTTATTGCATTGTGTATTTTTAGTATACATGTTGCCAGGCTCCCTCCGTGACTATTTTTCTCATAAAGTTTTTTACATGATATATATATATATATATGCATAGTACTATGTTTTACTTTCACACATATCCATTAATTTTTAAGGTGTGATATTTATATTAAAGTAATGCAATTTAAGCATTTTTTAGAAAATGGAAATGCGCAGCATAAATGCTATTATTATGTGCATGTACTTATTCAGTTTTTTGGGATCGTAGCTTGCTCCCATAATTTTTTCATTTGTAGTTACTTGTGTGTTTCTTTTTAGGCTCCTCATAGGTCCTCATCTTGTCATTTTTATAGGGTTTTTTTTTTAGATACGATATACAGTGTTCATGAGTTCTTGACATCTACCTCTTTATCTAGAGGATAACCGGTGGCAGGGTTAATAAGTGTTACAATTAAGTGTGCTGTATGTTTTGTATTTGGTCTGGCCAAAGCGACTATGCTTTGTAGGGCACAAGAAACAAATTTGGTTCCCTTTATGCTGGGGTAAGAATTTTCTCTGGAAGAAGTGGTCTGTTTATGGCTGGGGTTAATGTTTGCTTTTGTTGTTATTTGTCCTTCAAAGCGACATTTAGTGGAATGTTAATTTATATATTATATGCGGGATGGTGTGACATGGTACAAACCTAATTACTCTGGAATGTCAATAGTCAGTAACTGAGAGTACAATGTGGGCTTATCAATGGAAAAATGGGAAAGGATCAATTATATTCTCTTTGTTGTGTGAAAGAAGAAAGTTTACTCTGTTGAAGAGTGGTAAGGAAACATTTTATAGGTAATTTGTTTTTAAAAAAGAGTGCGTTATGCACCTGTTTTTAGAGAGACTGTCCAAAGATTTCCAAAGAGATTTCAACTTTTTTTTGGTGTAAGTAAGTGCTCAGAACCTGTGTATTTTAATTGGGGTTGAGCGCTATATAAATGTCATTTATTATTATTGTTATAATTTAAGTTTTAAATATGGATTATAAATACTGGCAGAACTGACATGATAGTCTGTTTTCCAATTTTTGCTACTGTGACTGAATTATCTTTCCTTGGTTTTTTGTTTTTTTCATAGAATGAAAAGTCTTCTGGGGATATCGAAGTGATTGGTTGTGACAATTTAGATGGACTCAAAGGAAAGGTGAGTATTTTTGAGTATTTTGCTTAGAATATGTGTCTCGGCCAAAATTGAGGGCAAACGAGGCAGGGGAAGGCCCAGAACAACTTACTTGGGGAACCCAAACAAATGGTTAACAGGGAAAGATCAGTTAAACATGGCTATTTTGAGAGCATGCGAGCAAAGGAATGAATGGAGAACCATGATCGCCGATGTCTGTCGCAGATTTGGCACTTGATGATGATGAAGTGTCACGGCGTAGTGGAATCGGGCGCTCGTCAATTTTTGGTCATATGGGGTTATTGGTATCACTTCAAAGCCTGTCTATTTGCCTTCCTTTTGGTGAAAAAATAATCACATATAGAAGTCAAAATAATTGCCTTTGAAGGTCAAGGTCGCCTGGTTTCAGAGGTAAAATTAGCGAGAAAATAGCCGCCAAAGTTAGGTAACTTTCATTGCCTGTGAGTCCTTGCAAACTGAAAATATATTTTTTGTGCCTTTAATCAACTGTTTTCATTCAAATCCACATAAAAGTGTGTTTTTAAATGGACGTAAAAGGCGTTGAGCCAAAAAAAGAAAATAGTAAAGAAATTGCCCGTCGGCCAAAAAGTGCCGATTTCTTTTATTTCATTATTTTGACGAGCGCCTGATTTAACCACGATGCCTCACATATACAGTAGTCTCCGCCTAAGATCGCGGTGCTTGGGAGCAAGGAAATGCGGGATCTTAGGCGAACTGGGATCTTAACCGACGAACCCAGGGAAGAATCTATGGTGACCCATGTTAAGGCTCACGATCGATAAAATAGTCTTCCTCCACTCTAAAACGAACTAATGTGACCCCTGGGTGGGTTTATGACACATGGCGAGCGAAGAGTGGTTAACCTTGATGACCTATCACAGTGCATAGTGGCATGAGGCGTGCCATTTTCACTTATCATGAGTCTCAAGATCTACGCTTATCCAGTTGACCGTCCCCTTTACCTGTCGAAAATATATAGCTTTCCATCTCTGACCAAGTTTCCCTCCCCCCCCCCCCCCCAACACACACACACACACCGCCTGTGTCGTTACACACCATTACGTTGTGACCACACCAATTAAAATTCTGTCTCTCAAATTCGGGAGTAAAGACAACTGCTGCAACAGTCAAGAAAGAGTTCAATGTGATCCCACCTGGAGCGAACATGTAGGCCCTACCCGCCCAGCGAGTGATGTAAGTTTAGGGGGAGAGCTCAGATGCAAGTGCGATACATGGGGAAAACAAACGTGTTGGTCAGTTCACACCCGGGTGTGATCCCACTTGGGGCAAACATTGTTTCGCTTCATCGAGTTTTACAACGTGTATTTGATCACATTCATGATAGTGGCTGATCTTTGACGCAACGGACCGTTTATTGATCTCAACTTTTCACTCTTGGTTGATCGGCTGTGCCCGCCCGCGTTTTTATTCCACAAATTATGATCTGAAATGCGGGATCTTACCCGAATGTAGACCTTCAGAGTGAATCAGAGCGGGATCTTAGGGGTGACTTTTGTATAGTAAAAATTCTGTTTTCTTAAAACAGTGGGATCTTAGGCGGAGACTACTGTATTATGGCTCGGGAGTCTTGCACAGGCTTATATTTTTCTCTCCTACCTTCTTTCCTTCCCTAGCCTCCCATTTTTCTCTCGCCCTCTCTCTTTCCCCCTCTCCCTTTCCCTCTCTCTCTCTCTCTTTCTCTTTCTCTCACTCTCTCTCTCACTCTCACCTTTCACTCTTACACATTTATATATGAGCACATATATGAGTGTGCTTGACAAAAAGGCCAATGTTTGCAATTTTCAAAATTGAGATTAAGGCACATGTAGTTTTGTATAAGCTTTTAAATTCAGTATCTGCTGGTGTTTCACATTTTTTTGATATTTTGAATACATTTGGAGATTTTGGTAATGTCATAATCAAAGGTGCGAAAATACGTTTTTGAGAAAAATACTAGATTCTAAGTCAAATAATTTTATTGTTCTATAAAATAAAATAAAAAGTGCCGTACCTTCTTGATTCACTTGTATAATTTGATATTCAATACAGTAGTCTCCGTCTAAGATCCCATCGCTTAAGATCCCGTTGTTTTAGGAAAACAGAATTTTTACTATACAGAAGTCACCCCTAAGATCCCGCTCTGATGGTCTACATTCGGCTAAGATCCCGCATTTCAGATCATAATTTGCTAAACAAAAACCCAGGCGGGCACAGCCGATCAACCAAGAGTGAAAAGTTGAGATCAATAAACGGTCCGTTGCGTCAAAGATCAGCCACTATCATGAATGTGATCACATACAAGTAAAACTTGATGAAGCGATACAATGTTTGTCCCAGACGGGATCACACCGGGGTGTGAACTGACCGACTCGTTTGTTTTCCCTGAACATCGCACTCACACCTGAGCTCTCCCCCTAAACTTGCATCACTCGCTGGGTGGGGATGGCCTACACGTTCGCTCCAGGCGGGATCACATGGAACCGTGAACTCTTCCCTGACCATTGCAGCAGTTGTCGGGATCTTAGGCGGAGACTACTGTACCATAAACATCAATCAATTTGCTGGAGGACACTAACTCTTTTTGTACCTCTACTCAGCAGCATAATAATACTATGGTTTGAAGAAAGACAGAGGTGTATCGGTGTCTGGTACAGAAAGGGTAAGGTTATGTAAAAGTCTATAGAAAAGCAAGACGACGAACACGTGAGAACTAAGATCAAACATGATTATTGCATTTAAGTAGTTTCTCTGGAATGTAATCAACTGTAGGCTACTCATGTGCACTATAATTCATGGTGTAGTTTAGAAAACACTTAAAATTTTCATATAATTTATGTAGAAATAAATCCTACTTGGCTTGCAAATGAAAAGTCAAAAACAGATGCATTTGAGCCATTATTTATAACAAATTTCCCCTCAGACACCACTAGTTTTTATACTACTTACAGATAGAATGGAATAAAATCCTTCTGAAATATGATTCAGGAATATTTGAACTTTGATTTTTCTGAGAAAAATGCATTTTGGACCTATAACCACATTATAACTTTGGGCATGCAGAAGCTGGGATAGCACTCCTATTAATTTCATCCAGTGAAAAATTAATCTGATTATATCATATTACGAATACAAGATATTCCCTGAAATCAAAGGCTCACATAACATGATTTAATTTCTCATGTTATTTCTCCTCAGAATGTCTTAATTGTAGAAGACATCATAGACACTGGTAAAACAATGCAGCACTTGCTGGAGCTTCTGAAAAAAGTGGAACCAAAGTCAATCAAGGTGGCAAGGTACTCATTGTCTTTTTATTTGCCCTCTATTTTTCTCTTCTATTAGTTTTTGTTCCTGCTTTTTAAATTATATCTGCCTCGTGACCTCTCTGGGCTACATTGCCTTTAAAGTAGAGAAAAGAAACACCATCATGACGTAAAATGTTTGTGGGCCCCAGACTGGTATGTGTCTTCTACTTTTTTTTCAGTTCATAGTTTAAAAAAAATCCCAATCTGTTTTCTAAGTTGAATGTAGCACTTGTGGCACTGACTATCCATTACTTACTATTCAACACATACTTGGAAATTCAGTTAAACTTCTATGGTTAAAGCTTGGGGATGATTGACTAACAAACATCATCTCTGGTCACATTAATCCCTATTTCTGTTTTAGGAAAGAGGTCATTTTTCCGGATTTCAGTCTTTGAAAAGTTGGCAGGTCTGCAAATCTCCACACAGCTATATTACATACATGATAGATCAAATTGAGGCTGTTTTTCGAGTTTTACCAATTCAAATAGTAAAACTCTTAAATGCCCACAATATTGTGTTTAGCATGGCATGGCAAAATGACTTTCATTTACTTATTGGTGATCATGATTTTTCTGAATGTTAAGAGCTTGTTCTTTTTATTTTGTCTGTTTGTATTTTTTTCACAGTCTATTGGTTAAAAGAACTCCCCTGAGTGTTGGCTACAAACCAGACTGTAAGTATTGCCATTTATGTGATCTTGAATAGAAATTAATATATTTATAATTGAAGGAGGTTTGGGTTTCCTTGTTTCAGATGTAAATAAATGGGAAGAAAATGGCTTCCAAAATTTTGCGATTTCCATAGCTGGAGATTGCTTTGAAAACTGAAAGTTTCCACTTTTTATGCCTTTAACCAACATGTTTCTGTAAAATTCACCAAAAAATGTGTTTTTAAATGGATGTGAGGTGTTGAGCTATAAAACAAAAAGTCATGAAAAATTGTCAAACTATTGGAAAAATGCTGGTTTCCCACATTTGATTATTTGGACGTGCATCTGATTTCACCACAACGCCTCACAATTATTCGAACAGAGAATAGCGTGGGTTTTTTTTTCTGAACGATGACATACAGTGGAAACCATATATAACAGGCCCTGTATTAACAGGGATCCGGTAATAACGGGGATTTTTAAAATCCCCGTTTTCTCCTACTCTTTGTCTCTATTAAAAGTTATTGGCAATAACAGGGCCTCATCGGAGCCCAATCGGTTGTGGCAGGGACAAAGGCTTGATAACAATGTGTAAAAAGTAAGAGAGAGA
Source organism: Aplysia californica (assembly GCF_000002075.1). Lineage (NCBI taxonomy): Eukaryota > Metazoa > Mollusca > Gastropoda > Aplysiida > Aplysiidae > Aplysia > Aplysia californica. The sequence continues at coordinate 528,673 of NW_004797705.1, forward strand.
GTAACGCAGTGATGGAGCAAGCCCACGCAAGCCACGCTACTGCATGCTCACGGAGCGGGTGAAGCGACAGAGGGCTGTGATGTACTGCAGACTTCGATCTAGCCCTAAGCCTTGCTACACGCACTCGCAATGTGTCATGCACAGGCCTGCCACATTGCCAAAACCCGTGTTCGTGGGTATTTGTGGCAAGGGAAACTACCCGTGAATAAATACAGCTGGATTAGTCCTCAAATGCTTACTACCCTTGCATTTCTGATTTAACAGGGATCTGATACAACAGGACTTTTTCTCCGGTCCCACCATCCCTGTTATATCTGGTTTCCACTGTACTAGTGCCTTACTACGATGCTTGGGGAAATATGCACAATTTATTTTAAACTAGAGTTGACAGGAGACTTACTCTTGGTTGCTGTACATTTGCACTTCGCTGTCAATGCCGCTCTCTTTAAGGGGAAAGCCATATTATGTTCGAAATATTTAGTTTAGTTTAAGTAAGAGTTTTCCGGCACTTGCAGTCATATAAGTGCCGAAGATTAGAGGTGTTACAAGTGAGTAACAAACAAAAAAAAAAAAAAAAGGAGAGATCAGGACGATAGATGTTTGATAAGAAAGAAGGAGCAAACCACACCAGAGCACCCACTAACCACCCACGTTCGAAGTATGAACAAGATATCGCCTCATAGAAACATGTCATCTACTTTTCTGTTAAATTTTATTTTATAATTCATGTGTGTAGCACACAGAGTCAGGTTGACTTTGGAACCTCTATTTACTTTAAATTTCCCTAAAGCACACAGGGTTGGAAAAATATTACTTTTCTTCATTTCTGCTTCCATGTTTGCTGCTGCATGCTGAGTCATAAAATTTGTCCATTGGCGGTGCAGGATTTTCTGAGTTTAAAAAATGGTGAAATCGTATGGGTTTAACGTCCCTATCAACACTATTAGGTTATTTAAGGGGCGGGACCTCCGAGTTTAAAGTCCATCTCCGAAAAGACCGAGCCAATTGGAAAATTTGTGTAAAGTGCCTTTCCCAAGGACACAACGTCGGACCGAGCTGAGGCTCGAACCCCCGAACCCGCAATCTTATGATTACGAGTCTGGTAACCACTAGGCTACCGACACCACTTTCTGAGTGATATTGAAACATAAAAATTATGATGTGATTAATGAGTATGCTTGATATTTTTCCTTTTATATTTTGCACATGTCGATTGTGATAATTGTTTCCTCAGATATTGGCTTTGAGGTTCCTGATGTTTTTCTAGTTGGATATGCTTTGGACTTCAATGAGTACTTCCGTGACCTTGGGGTGAGACTTTTTCACTAAACATACACTTCATCTTTTCTTTGACATTTTCTAATGCCAGAAGAAATTTCTTGCACTTTTCAGAGTACAGTTCTTCTCTTTTCTTTGAGGTGAACACTATTTTCCAGATATTCTCTCCTATTTGATGTTACTTGTTGTTCATGTTGTTCAAGGGAGCCCTTTTCTCTTATTGGGGAACACACTGTAGTCTCTATTTAGATGAAAAAAATAGAGCCCTCTCATATGTGCTTGCATCAATGCATACCTGTTTTTACGTGTCCAGACCTGCCAACTGCTCCGATTTTATTGTAATTTCTCCAATATTTTTTTCATTTTGAATGACTCCGACGGAATATGCGAAACTCAGATTTTTTTTCCAAACTCTGCCTAACACGGATCGGATGTCTCGTCGATTCAGAAAATGGGTCAGGAAAACCCTTCACCCATCACTAGCTCACGCTGTTGATCTACGACACACAACACGTGAACCGAGTAATGCGCCTGCTGTAGATCTACGACACACAGCCCGGAGCGGGAACCGCACACACTGTATAATTATGTACACAGATGGCCTCAGCCTCTTCTATGGAAAACTTTAGTCCACGAACTTTGATGGGCCAGGTTTAAAAACAATAGCCAATCAAATTCCAGCTTTTATATTGAGGGGAGCATGCTTAATTACGTTGTCAGGAGCAATGAAAGTGAAGCTATCGCAACAAAGAAGTCCGTACGTGTTGCTCGTTTACAAACATTCAGGCCTGGCAACAGGTCAGAAGTCAATGGTAACTTCCTGTTGGTCTACATAACGCCTAAGCTAAAAATGATAATTTTTTTGGGTTAAAATACTTAAAGGAAACACTTAGTCGCGGAATATGGATGTTAAGTTAGATGCTCCAATTTTTTTCTCCAGAGGGTTGGTAGGTCTGCATGTCTATGCAACTGTATTATATATGTGAAATGTGTTAGGGGATTCAGTATTTTTTAATTTTAAAATAACACGTTCCTATGTGTTTTTTTGTATCTCTTCCACAGCATATATGTGTCATCAACAAAAATGGTAAAACGAAATACAGTGTAACAGAGAAATAGTAGTACCGGTATCCTCCATCTAAACTCCCCGTTAAATGTTGAATGAGAGACAGCCTATGGGATGTATGCAGACACAACAGACGCCAGTGTTATTTTCTGTATCCATCATTTATGCAGATTTATCATGTGCCCAGTGTTAATGTAAAATGTGCGAAAAATTAGAATAATGAATACATACACATCTTGATTCTATCCATTTCTTAAGTCAGTATGCCTCTTTTGTGTGATAAAGTGTTCTTCAGGTTTTATTACACTTCTTTTTGGTTCTATGTGTCTGCTTAGTTATTCAATTTACGAGAGAATTTTGTTTTTTTCAAAATTGTTAATCTGTTAGTTCCTTTGTTTTGTGATTTCTGGTGTGATATTGCATACTCCAGTTTGTTCTATGGCAATAAAAAGTATTAGCCTAGGATACTTTATTTACTTTTTGTGTACCGGTGTATGTTTTGTTCTGAAGTACAAATCATGTTTAGAAAGTGATGAATATAAAGGGAGTTTCTGTCCCTGGATGTTTCAAAACTGATAAAAAGTTTTAGAAAGTCCACTGTGTTCTTACCCCACTGGATTTGTTGGTTACCCCTTTGTGCCCTGCTGGCCGAAGACCCATGCGCCTAAGCCCCTTTGTGTTGACTGTTAGATACCACTGTAGGCTAAGGTATGCATTTGGTGTACACAATGGTAAAAGGATCAAGTACTCTTTAGTCTCTGGGGTAAAGACATGACTCATGCTCATATTTTTATCTGTGAATTGAGACTGTGTAAAAAAGTCATTGATAAGTGTTCCCTACCCCTCGGGGCGGTGCTACTGACTGAAGTGTCTTTAGGCCATTCCCAAAGGGGGGACATTAACCATGTTCTTATGCACAGTAGAATTGTAATTGCAAATGGGCTGATTCGTCAATGTCACGCTCATAACTGTGCCTGAACTTCAACAGGGAACTGCTGCTTTTTCTTTCCTAATCCTTACTATCGCCATTTTCCTCTACTTTTGTATGTTTGTCACACTCTTGTGACCCGCTCCTTCCGGGGTGCCTTGATAGTCGAAGCAGACTTTGTGCTGTTGAAGCCAGAGAGGTGAACAGAGTAAGTCTGATTCCCTGTAAGGACTTGTCTGTTGACATCCACCCCTTGGCGCTCATATGACCTTATGCAGTTGCGAGCCCCCTAAAACCTCTACTAAAACAAAAAACTAAAGTGTTCTCACTTCACCTTTCTAGTCTCTTGTTTGTCTTTGCTTATATTCTTTCTTTTTTTCAATTTGAGATTCAGGCATCATTATTGTACCTATGACACCTTCAATTTTAGTGGCCATACTTTGAGAGTTATAAGATAACTGAAGGATATGATTCTCCCATGTCTGGATTGTGAATGTGAACGCAAACTATGTGGGGATGCTCTTGTGCATTAATGTTTTTTTTGCCTCAGTTTATCTTTAAGAGCCATATAAAGCTATGTCAAAAGCCTTTTCTATTTTATCTAGCATATTAATTCTCTCTGAAGACCTATCCTCATATTTTTATTCTTAGTATTTTAGTTTGTTTTATGAAACTTCACGATACCAAGAATGTTGTCATCTGGTCCAAGTTGTAATGATAAAAGCTTCATTTCTTAAAGATTGTTGTCTTTTCGGTGAACACTGTCAAATGGGTCTTAATTTGTACTCTTCCATAATTTTCTGGGGAAGTTTCTTGGTGTTTTTGTTGCTTCGTGTTAAAGACTGCATAAATACATTTTTTAGGACAAAAAAAATTTGGTTACTTTTTTTGTGGTAGTGTGAAATAGAAATATTATTTTTATAGATACTTTTTGTAGGTTTTAAAATTGTGATTCGTTTGAATGAAAAATTCTCAGTAACTTGCTATAAAAATTCTCTGGAGCCGACCAGTTGTGAGGGTCGACACCTGTCTTCAAATTCAATGTAATTTGCTTAGTTTTAAGAAGAATATTTTTTAGTAATTGTTTTGTTGTTTTTTAGTTTTTGTCAATCCTTTACTGTTTGATAAACTTGCTCTACAGTATAGTATAGCACAATTTTTGTTGTAAGACCTGAAAGCTCCTTTGTGTCATACCTTTGATGTATTTTGTCCAGCAGTTTGAAAGAGAATGCAGACGATAAATATTTTATCCTCTCCCTTTTCTTCTGTGACATATTCTCTTGTTGTCCCCTTTTTTCATGATTATGATGACTGATTGTTTGTTTTTTCTGCTCAAAAGGTAGTTTTAAACCTTTTTGTTGTCTTCCTTTATTATCCTTTCTGTGAGTGACAGTAGCCCATTTGGAAGATCATTTTTATTACTTTTTTAATGTAGATCCCACCAGTTTTCCTTTGAAATGTGTTGTGTCAAATAACACCTATTTTGTTGTAAGTTTTTGTTGCCTGTGTTTTCATCAGTTTTTTAAAAACCTCCCTGAGATTTCTGTTTTGAGTTGGCATACAGCTTAACTGTTGAAATAATTGTATGTGTTGAAAATGTGGTCCAGATAGAATAACATTTGAGTATTTTGTGCATACCTAAAAATATCCTTACTTTCACTTTAGGTGTTTTTTCTGAGACTTCTCTCTTGCAGATCTACGCTGAGTACATTACAAAAATTACTACTAGACGATGTTAGTCCTTCCTAGAGACTAGAGGACAATTCCTTTTCTGCTTTCTGCAATAGTGGCTAATCATTTTGATGCCTTGTGGCGATGACATCGTCTGTGCATTTTCTTAGTTGGTTGCTTTAGTGCTGACAGTCAGTGACTATGAAACTCAAGTCTCTATGCTGTCTTGTTTTCATTGCTTCTTTGTAACGGGTCCTTTCAGCGTATTGTCCTTGAGGGAGGCCAAATGTTCTGCCTTGGGAAATAACTTGTGCTGCGTTTAGTAGTAGTGCATCAAAAGTTGTCTGGTGATCATGTCAGTGTATTCCAATGCCTTATAAAGGAGGCGACAGTTCTTGTTATTGCTCAGTCACCAGTAATGCAGGAATGTGAATCATTGGGAAGTCAAAGCTTTTGACTTTTTTGTATTGTATGGGTTTGATCCCCTTTCAACACTATACAACTATCTAAAGAGTAGGATATCTGGATTTAACATTTGTCTCCCATAGTTCTTCATTTTCATGTTATATATTGTTTTTTCTGTTAGAAATTTCAAAGAAATTAATTTTTGTTGTCATTGCAGTCATAAAGTAAAGGAAAAGATGGCTTGGTTCCAGTGAGCCAGAGGAAAATAGTCTGGTACTGGTAGGGAAAGGGTAAATAGCTTTGTAGTTGTTTTCAGACACTTTCAAGTTTGAGAGATGGCCGGATGAATGATGTATGATGCAGTAGTTTTGTTACAGCATTAAATCCTCTTGACCGGCATTTACAGAAGGAAAGTTTTACTATTCTCTTTGTTATTATTAATTTTATGTTATTCCCATATAGACAGAGCAGAGAAATGTCCATACAGTTCTGAGTAGTCTTGTGCTCCTTTACATAACCTAGTCAAAATGTTGTCAGCTTGTTTCTATTGAGATATGGGCGGAAAGGAAATTATTGAGGAGAGGGGAGGAATAGGGGGTGTGTTTGAGCTCTTTTTGTGAACATTGAGGCCTAATGCTTTTAAGCTGTTTCTTGTAGGTTTTGCATTTTCTCTTTATGTGCATTACATTTGTCTGGTTTGATATATTAACCCAAACAATGCCAACAGCGAAATAATTTTATTTTTCTTTCTGACCTAAAAATCTGTACTGTTAGATGTGTATTTTACATCTTGCAAGTGTTCATTCTTGCTTTAGGTGTGGCATTTTTTCCCCTCAAAAGTCTAGTTAATAGCTTTCTTGAAGGCTACAGTACTATATTCACATCTGAGCTCAGATTTAGTGTTGTTATATGATCATCTATTCTAGAGAAGTTGACACTTGTTGTGACTGTAATACAGATATATATGTCACGACGCGGTGGGATCAGGCGCTCGTCAGTTTTTGGGCATGTGGAGTTATTGATATCATCTGAAAGCTTTTTCATTTGCATTGCTTTAAATGAAAAAAATGTGCCTTGAATAGAAGTCAAGATATTTGTGACTGAAGGAGATGAAGTCGCCTGGTTTCAGTGATGAAATTAGCGAGAAAATGGCCGTCAAAGTTTGGTAACTCTAATAGCTAAAGAGTCCTTGAAAACTGAAAAATGACATACTTTCTGTCTATAATCAACATTTTTCAGTAAAATTCCCATGGAAATATGTTTTTGTATGGACATAAAAGGGTTTGAGCCAAAAAACGAAAGTTTGATAAAAATTGCCTAACTGGGGGAAAAATGCCTGTTTCTCCGATTTCGTTATTTTGACGAGCGCCTGATTTCTCCACGATGCTTCACATATAATACATTTATAGTACATTTTTGTTTTATTCACCTGTGGTATGAGTCCAAGCAAAGATATAATTGTTGATGCACAGATATGATGCATATTAGAGAATTCTTTACACTTTACTTGGCTCAAGACTAGGAATTGAGAGCAAGGAGCAAAGTATGAAGGTATTTTCAGATATGATGTTTCATGACCTGTTAACTTTGTTCAAACTTAAAAAAGATGAGTTTCGTTGTCAGTCTCTGGGTTCATTTTATTGATCCTTCCCTATAATCATAGGTTTGAATGATTCTTTTCCTTGTTGTTATATAGGTTTCTAAAGTTTAACCTAAACACACACAAACACACACCAAGGGGGAAAAATGTGTTCTATTGTTGTAGTTTTTTAAATATTTTTTTTATTTTATAGAAGATATGCTTTTATCTTATTAAATTTCTGTTAGATTATAATTCATTAAAATGTATACTGACTTGTTTATCCCATGTTCACTGACACATTTATATTAGTGAAGGTTAGAGAGTAGATATATAATGCTCATATGTTTTGCTTTGCTCACATGCCTTATACTTCGAATTATTTTTAAAATAGCTTCATAGTATCTGGTAAAGCTTTTAAAATACATTTTGGCTTTGTCAGATGCAAGTTTAGCTCAAAGATAATTTTATTTTATGGATATACTTACAAGCTTGAGATTTTTAGAATGGTATGCGTTTTAATTATGATATACTGACTGGACTGGTTATACAGTCAATGTGTGTCAGCACTTTGTGTAGAAGTAACATAGGCTACATTTTCTGAAAGTGTAGTTTTGAATCTGTGGTATGTTTTTTTACTCACTTAACTGAGTTCTCGTCCCCCTTCTTTTTCAATTGCTCTCCTTTGTTTTACCCACTGTAATAAAAATACTTGTTACCAAAGAATATTGTTGGAGGAGAAACATTGTATTCCTTTTGAGTCATGTAATTCAGATACAGTGTTGGTTTGAGTCAAATCAGTTTTATGGATATCTTTTGAGAAAGCACTTACAATTTTTTTTATGACCACTCAGGCCCTCAGGCTGTCAGTTGGTAGTTGGTGGGTGCTCTAATGTGATTTCTTCCTTCTTTCCTTTCAAATGTCTTTTATTCCTATCTTTCTTCCTTTTTTTTATCTGCTTTGTACTCTCTTGTAAGCCTCTAATCTTCGACACCTATGATTTATTTGTGTTGCAAGTGCCATAAAATTCTCACTAAATTAAAAAAAAAACCCTCAGGTTGTGGCATGAGTGGTTGAAGGATGCCACAGGTAGGTCCTACTTCTTTACTTTCTCTCTGTTGTTTCTGTTTGTATGTCTTACTTTTTCTCAGCTCTACTAAATGACCTGTATAATTGAGTCGGTGTGCTTTTTTTAAAACTCAAAAACAAGCAAACAAAAATCAGGTAGTGGAAAGTTCTCAGATCTTTCAGAACATTTTTCCTTTGATTGGTTCTTCCTGTTGTATTGCATTTATGACCATGATTTGATTGGTCTTTTTACTTTTGATGTGTTGCCTCTGAGCAGCATCTGTGGTGTAATGGTTATAGGACCACTTTGAACACTATGGACAGTAGGGTCGGGGGGAGTCTCGTAGCTCGGAAGTTAAGGTGTTCACCTCTCATTCAATAGGTCTGAGCCCAGAGGAGGGGGCAAAGTGGATTGGGTGGGTTGTTGGCGGGTGCTCTGGTGTGGTCTGCTCCTTCTTTCCTATCACACATCTATCGTCTTTATCTCCCCTCCTTCTTTTCCATGTTTGCTACTCTCTTGTAACACCTCTAATCTTCGGCACTTATATGACCTTATTGTGTTGCAAGTGCCATAAAACTCTTACTAAAACTTTAAAAAGTGGTTTGGGGGAGGGGGGATCTAGACCATGAGAGCATCCACTTTGACTTTACATTCTTTAAAGAGCTGGAGGGCCTGGCATAGTTGTACCCAAGTAGGCCTACATATATTATTTATACACTGACTGTAGAGCCATGTTCTTGCTGATAACGAGCTTCTTCATGGATAGCCTCCTTTTTTATTTATCTTGTTTACTTGTTGCTTTTCTCTCACATTCTCTCTCTCTCTCTCTCTTTCATCTTGCGCTGTGGCATCATAAACGGTCAGCGATGCCGACATCGCGCAGGAACTCAACACTTGCCCGGGGGTCCTTGAAAAGTGCTGAAAGTGGGTAACTGAAATGTCCCAGCAGACAGGTTCGAGCATTTAAGTTGGTGGGACATCCCAGGAACACATGGTCCATAGTTTTGTTCTCCTCCTTGCAGGCTCGACAGGACAGATCTGGGTTGTGTGCTGGCACAATTTTGTGGAGATATGATCTCAGCATTGGCGATTTTCCACCAGTTCTCATTTCGGAGAGAAGCCGGCGGTCCTGTCGTCTGAGCGAGGCCTCAAGCTGGTATGATGGCGGCTGGGCAAACGGCAGTTTGGGTTTCGCCTCTCTCTTCCCCTTTGCGCTGGTCGATCGGTGGATGACGGCTTTAGCTCAAGGTTTTGTATGTGGGCGTTGGAGGATAGAGTACGATCAAGTGTGACCCCAAGTAAGGTGGGGTTGGAGTTGAAGGTGATGGGGGAGCCTTTGAGCGAGAGTGCTGGTTTTCGTTTGGCCTCGTGAATGTTGGTGGTGAAGAGGGTGCACTCTGTTTTCTCCGTACTGATTCCCATCTTGTTTTGTTTTGCCCACTGCTCGAATGAGTTTATGGCTGCTTGGACACTGTTTTCAGCCTGATTTATGTCTTCGTAGGTGGCGTATATAGTATAGTCATCAGCTTAGAGTCACGGCTTCAGGCAGGCCTGCTTCAATATCATAAATAAAGACAAGGAACAGTGACGGGGGCAGGACGCTGCCCTGGGGGACTCCCTGCTCGAAACGGCGAAGCCTGCTTGTTGCGTTGCAGTGCCAGACACAGGCGCACCTGTCCCTGAGGAACGAACCTATCCAATGGGTGGTGTGGCTGGGAGTAGATTTCTCAATCATCTTCTCCTTTAAACCTCGTGCACTATACCTTGTCGAAGGCACGCGAGAAGTCCACGAGGGCTAGCGCAGTTCATTGCATTTTGGGACGAGCCTTGAACCCGTCTGGGATGTGTAGCGTTAGGCACAGGACTTGGTTTTCAGTTGACCTTAACTTGCGAAGGCCCGATTGCTTGTTGCTCTCCAGAAACAAAAAATACATCAGGCGGGTTTTGACGAGGGTCTCCATCAGCTTAGCAAGGCACCTGGTGAGACTGATGGTGCAGTAAGACCCCATCTTGTCTGCTGGCTTATTCTTCTTGGGTAACGGTATGATTTTGGCACGTCGCCAGCTGTTTTGAAAAATGGCCATTTTCCATGACAGGTTGAAAAGACGGAGGAGGGCAGAGGTTCCGATGGGTCCGAGGGGCTTGGTCTCCTCTTTTGTTACACCGTCAAGGCCGGGAGATTTGCCGTTTTTCAGCTTTCCTATACAACCTGTCACTGTCAGTTCAGCCATGGTGAGGAGGCCTCGAGTCCGAATATAATTTTTGTCTATTCAGACTAGTCCGAATATGGGTTTTATCTGTTCGGACTTGCGTCCGAAAAAAAAACCTGTTCTATTTATTCGGACTCAGCTTCTAACTTAGAATCTAAGTGAGTCATGTGAGTGTAAGGAGATAACTTTATATAACTGTCGTCGGGGGATTTTACGTAAAACCAGAATTAGAACTAGAATTGCATACATGTACTACCAGGACTGTGTAATTGTGTCAAAAGTCAAAAGACTGCACTCTCTTAAGATCTACCCAACGGCAGTGTCTCGCTTTCATGAGAGAGAGAGAGAGAGAGAGATAGATAGATAGAGAGAGAGAGAGAGAGAGAGAGAGAGAGAGAGAGAGAGAGAGAGAGAGA
>NW_004797705.1:539754-540426 GCF_000002075.1 Aplysia californica
TTATGTGTGATCTACAGCAAACAGTACAGCAGTTTGACCCCTGAAACAGTGCATCTGTGTGCGGGAGTGAAAGTAAAAATTTACCTTATATTATTAGTACGACTGCTTCTCGTCAATTTTGTTTACATCAAGGAGTTTAGAACTACTTTTAAATTCCTTGGTTTACATACAAAAGGACATATTTTCGTGGACTACAATTATTTGGGACTGAACCTGGAATCCGGAAATTCGCAGCCTTCAACCTGCTTCCGGTGACAACATTTAGAAAAGATGGCGGCCCCCATGGAAAGTGTGTCCGTGAAGCAGATTTCTGAGACGAAGGTACATTTTTCTGTCTGTATTTAATGGGATCCCTTTGATTGTGATAGTGAGAAATGGCCCATCAGTCTTCGTGTTTTCAGAAAGATACTAGATCTAGATCTAGAGTCTAGATTCTAGATCTGTAGAATCTAGTTCTAGATCTAGATTCTAGATCTAGATGATAGTCTCACGTCACCTCTTCCGGGTAAGCCCGATCGTTCCCGAAATAGCGGGGGCCCTCGATTCCGATTTCCGGGCCACAGGAAAGCACATGTTCGTTAATCCGTTATTCGAGCCCGTTTCCGGTAAGCGACGGAGCAGTATCCGGTTTCGTTTTAATCAACGAAGTCTGCTATTTCTGACGCACTTTAT
>NW_004797705.1:549369-571799 GCF_000002075.1 Aplysia californica
CAACAGCGGTATGCCCTTTTTCAACTTTATCAATTTTTCGGTCACAATTTTGACGTCATTTTTTCTATATGTTTAAACAATCATTTTTACGTTACAAAAGACGCCATAACTTTAGTTCTAATTATCGTAGAATGCTAAATTTGGTACCACTGGAAAGCATTTTTCAAGCTGCATCCACCTATTGTAAAATTTTTAATCTGTGAGAAATTTGAAATTTTCATGAGACATAACTAATATAGATCTAGATCTAGATATAGATCTAGAAAAATCTAGATCTAGAATCTAGATCTAGATATAGATCTAGATACTAGATCTAGACTAGATCTAGAATCTATATCTATATATATATAGCTAGATCTAGATCTAGATAGATCTAGAATCTAGATTTTGGGGCGCTTTTTCGACCAGCTCCCACCCTGCAACTGTAAATTCGCCGGTTTTGGCCTCAAGAGTAGGGGGGTTTCAAGGGGGCTTGCCCCCCTGATCTAGATCTAGAATCTAGATCTAGATTAGAACTAATAAAAATATGGTGGGGGGTTTGGTGCTTTTTCGGTAGTTCCCACCCCGCATTTGTTATTCGCCGGTTTTGGCCCCAAGAGTAGGGGGGTTTCAGGGGGGCTTGCCCCCCTGACCTAATAAAAACAAGGTGGGGGGTTTCAGGGGGGCATGTCCCCCTGAATTTTACCACAATTTAATGTTTTGCAGTTGTTAGGTTTGACATCTTAGCTTGCCGCGAATCAAACGTATATTAAGTATATAGATCTAGATGTAGGTCAGGCTCTATCAAATAAGGGGGGTGGGAACTACCGAAAGAGCGCCGGGGGTTTCAGGGGGGCATGCTCCATTTTACCATAATTTGATGTTTTGCAGTTGTTAGGTTTGATAGAATCTTAGGCGCTTAGCTGGCCACGCATTAAATGTATAGAATCTATAGATCTAGAATCTAGTCTAGATCTAGATCTCGATGTAGATCTAATCTAGATCTAGATTCTAGGCTCAAATAAGGGGGGTGGGAACTACCGAAAAAGCATCGATTTTGGGGCTCGACGCTACTTGGATATGTGGTCCCAACTTTCGTGACAGACAAACGAAGTGACTATTCAGACTCGAGTCCGAATATGAAAAATATAACCCAGAGAAAATCTAGATCTAGATCTAGAATCTAGACTAGATTCTAGATCTAGTAGATCTAGTTTTGACCCCAATGGTGGTTACTTCTGGTTCTAAGTCTAAACGGTTACTTTTTGATTCACGTGCCGGAGAGATAGCCTTTCAGACCGAATTGCAAAACATCAAATCGTGGTCAAATTCAGGGGGATGACAGTGTGAGACTAATGAGAGGGCTATGCTGTAATTATAGGAAGTGTATACATACAGACCCGGTAACCGGGAACAAAGTCACAAAGTATACAGACCCGGTAGGGGAACTCTTTTGTGATTTCGGAAAATTTCAGCGCCCTCTTGGCTCAGGGTAGATCTAGGTTCTTCTAGGTCTATGGCATGGCGTAGGTCTAGTTCTAGACAGACAGAAATAAATCATTGATCTAGTTTCGAGGCTAGCCTAGATCTAGGATCTAAATGAAGATTGCGGATGTCTTTTCGATGAACAATCGTTTTTCCTCCGTTTCGGAGTTGGAGGAATCATAATTTGAAGAAAAGAACAATGCATAATTTCAATCGAGCAGTGACCCTCTCTATTTCTCTGCCTCTCTCTCTCTCCTCTGTGTATCGCTCGCCTTTTCTTTTTCATTGTTTGTCTCTGTCTTTCTCTCTCCCTACCTATTTCCCACTCTGTCTTTCTCTCGTTCCCTCCTGCCAACTGGGGCATGTCATATTTTGCTAGCACTTCTCTCTCTCATTCTTTCACACACACACACACACACACACATACACAAACACACTACCGGGTCTGAGTGCTGAAACTTTCCGAAATCACAAAAAAAGTTCCCCTACCGGGTCTGTATACTTCGTGACTTTGTTCCCGGTTACCGGGTCTGTATTATACACTTCGGTAATTATGTGATGGTCATTGTCTGTGATTACTCGGCGTAGGAAAACTTAAAACAACTTGGAGTGAACTCAGCTCAATGATACAAACTGCTGGAGATCAATGTCAGATGGTTTGGTAGAATGCTAACTCCACTTTACTCTAGAAACAACCCCCCAAAACAGCTCTAATAAACACAGAACAAAGGGAAAGAATAAAATGAAAGCGTCACCTGAGAACTATTTGTCAGTCTTAAGATCCTGCATTGACGTTCATAGCTGGCGCACGCACAACCTGCTTGGGGAATTTCAATTTTAAAACAGAAAGTCCACTGACACCCATTATAAACAGGTAAGTTATGCTAATTGGAATTGCCCTGTAACAGAAATGATGAAAGTTTCACATTTTTATAACAATAGGCAGACACATATTTGCCTTTATTACACTTTTTTAATACCTTTGAATAATATTTTGAAAGTGTTATATTTAGTGTGACTGTACACTTGCTTATTTTCACAGGGAAAGGGCTTGATTGCAAGAAAATCATTCAAAAAAGGAGATGTCATACTGGAGGAAAAGCCAGTAGTTTGTGCTCAGTTCTCATGGAATGAGCTGTACAATTATAAAGCTTGTGAGTTCTGCCTGAGATCGCTAGAGAAGGCTGAAAAAATGGCACAAAGGCTGACAGGCAACACTGGGGTGTCACTTCCACATCCAGAGTGCTGCCAAGTTGATCCTTCATCATTTGTCCAGTGTCCTCAATGTCAAGTAAGGTGGTTTATTTTAGTTAAACTGCTAATTTAAGGGTTTTTTGTTTCGATTTTTTCCTTTCTCCTACGATCTCTTTTTTAAATTCTCACTCTGTCGCACAGAGTCATTTCTAAAGTAATGCAATCTATTTTGGCAGTATGTACTGAATATTTTACAAGTAAATTATAGTCTGGCCTTACAAGTAACAGATTCATGTTAAATTTCTTCTTTCTGAGACTGTTGTGGTAGGTTACATTTATTTGTCACATGTCTTTTAAAATTGCATTGAATCAACTCTGAAAATTAGAATTCCAGTTACAGTAAAAAACCCACCTTAGTGGTCTCCTCCCCTTAGCGGTCACTTGTACTAATGGCCACTTTTCTTTGGCACCCTTGTCTTTTTTAACATTTTTAACCTGTCCATAGTAGTCCCTGTCCAATTTGGCCATGGTCAGTCATTTTAGTGACGAATTGGTCTCAAAACCTACTCATAGAAGTCACATGCTACAGGGGTTTTCCTCCAACCTGTCCTCAGAATGAGAATGTACGTTCAATTATTGCAAATAAGCAGCTGGGCTTATAGCATGTACAGGCACAACCTACTAAACAAGAGGGGGCGGGACTTGCTGCAGCGTTTACCCAGTGATGTGTGAGTGTCCAGTGAACTGGGCTCACTCTCTCTTCCCATACCTTACTCGACAAACACTTTGCTGCTGACCTCGGTAAATGTCAAGCTGCAGTCATATGACAGGTCGTGTAGCTTTTCTTGCAGTGGACGTCGGCTGCCTAGGTCAGGGTATTTTTTAAAAAAAAGTGTTTTTCCTCTTGTGTTGTTTTAAGTTTTGTGTATGACTGCTAACCTGGGGACGTTTGAATCTTCTGGTAAAATGTCCTTCTTAAAAAGCTTTTATAGATAAAGATAACAAATTAGATGGAAATTAAAATGGAAAAATAAAATAACAATGTACAATGTTGGAGCCACAGGAGGGTATGTTTATCTTTAGCTTAATTGTTTTTGTTGGTGGTCAACAAGTCCAATGTGAGAATCCATTGTCATAATTGAAGTGTGAGTGGTTGGCGGGTGCTCTGCTGTGGTTTGCTCCTTCTTTCCTATCAAACATCTGTCGTCCTTATATAAATCTCCCCTCCTTCTTTTTTGTGTATGTTACTCTCTTGTAACACATCTATTCTTCGGCACTTTAAATATGACCTTATTGTGTTGCAAGTGCCGTAAAACTCTTACTGAAACTAGAATAATTAAAGTAATAGTCTCTACTATGCCTTTTCCAGTCAGACCCTGTCCTTAGCGACCAGCTGTCTATATGTGTCACAACACGGTGGAATCAGGCGCTCGTCAATTTTTGGGCACGTTGAGTTAATCGTGTCGTCTTAAAGCTTATTCATTTGTCTTGCATTTGATGAAAAAAATACCCATTTATCTTGAATAGAAGTCATGAAAATTCAGATTGAAGAAGGTGGGGGTCATCTGGTATCAGAGATAAAATTAACGAGAAAATAGCCACCAAAGTTTGATAGCTTGCATAGCTTGAGAGTCCTTGGGAAATGAAAATTTACTTTTTTTGTGCCTTTAAACAAGGTGATTTAGTAAAATCCTCACAGAAGTGGGATCTTGAGTGACCGTTAACGGGTCACCAGTGCCAGGTTTTCTTGGTCTGGACATGCTGTGAAGTGCATATCATTGTCTTCATCTTTTTAGCGAAACAATGCAAATATAATAAATACTGTTTTATCATACTGTGAGGGAAGATGCCCCAAAAATTTGGCAACTCGCATACTACAATCTTTCATGTGTTGTTACTTTGCCAGTCTGCCTCGCACCATTTTTTTTACTGCTAAAGGTTTCTTCTCTATTTTTAATTGACAAAATGTAGCCACACACTTTTAGATTGGTTGGTGACTCATATGCTCTAAGTAAGGTTGTTACTGCTTGCACAGCAGATAAAATATATAAAATACAGTTCTCTATTTGCAAATGTAAGCTTGTTGCTTTTTCTCCTGCTTAACTTGACAAGGCGTGTGCAATTTTAAGAAAATGGGAAATTTGATACCTCATGCTTTTTATTCTGGAATATTAGTATCCTAGGTGATGTATGCATCTCATCTGAGACTTCATCATGAATTTTTTTCATTAAAAAAATTAGGGGCACTCCCTTGGGTCTGTGCCGCTTTATGTACAGTAAAGTTGTGGTTCTATTTAGACGTATCTTTTTAAATATCTTATATGCTTTCACTCTGAAAGGAAACTTTGTTGTTTATTCTGTGGTCAAGAATTATTCTCTTCTTGTCTTTGTCCTCCTTTTAGGTTCAAATAGCCTCTACAATTTCCAGTCATTAGTTTTCCTGAAAGCACGCGGTAGGTCTTGAAGTTTCTGTTGTGGTCTTTTTCGTTACTGTTCTTAAGATCAAAGCGTTTTTATAGTATTTTATTTGGATAGGAAGTTGAGTTTCACTGTTTCAACTGTGATGCTTTGTCTGTTCTTTGTGGCTTGTCACTGCTGAAGATAATGATATGCACACACCAGACCTCTCAATTTTGAGCTCTTTTTGAAGAATGCTGATGACAGGTTTGGTCTCATACACTGCCCAAACCAGTAAGATTCAGAAGGGCTGTGGGTTACAGATACATGGAGATTAGATTTGCTTGAAATGTCTTTGTTGTTTCAAGCAGATTTTATGTTCAGTAAATGTTTGTTGGTTGTTAGATCCTTTCATCTCAATGTCTTTTGGATCTTTGTTGTTTGGATTGCTATTAATAGTTGATTAATTTTTTTTTCCATTGAAGGTGGTTTACTGTAGCCCCGCTTGTCGAGATGCTGCTTTTAGTCTGTATCACCAAGTGTTGTGCATGGGCTCATCTCGAGAGGACCCTGCTCATCCTTTGGCTGTACTTGGAGAGACGTGGAGGTGAGTGATAGTCTTTGTGAGTTTGAAGCTGTTGAATGAACCTTTGAGGGCGATTAGAGGGTGCTTTTGGCACGTTTTTCTTTTTTTACCCCCTCTGCTGCATTAAGTATCCATTATAATAATTACTGTGTCAGTGTGCTTCCATTTCTCAAGCAAATGAAAGATCTACTGCTCTTTAACAAGGGGTATAAATACTCTCATGGTGGGACAGCACACAAGATTGAAGAAAGTCTGTGATCAGATGTACTTTTGTGATGTTTGTTATTGGTTCACTGACAAAGCCCTTATTGATTACCTGGAACCACAATGCCTTTCTAATTTACTACAGGAGTATATTCCATCTCATGATTTATGATCCATTAACCAAAAAAAACCCAAACAAAAACCCCAGTGGACTATGCCTTTAAATTTTTTTAGAAAAATGGAGGTAGAGCTTTTTTAACAGCTGCTCCCTCAGTATGGAATTCCCTTCAGAGGGGCCTATGTTGACCACATTTAAAACTGGTCTATGGACACGTTTATTTAACACTTTGCAGTCACACAGCCAGCCGTACAAAATACTCCATCTGGTCACTTAACCAGGACAGTGACTGCAACGGACTTCTCGGGCCTGGCGCAGAACTGCGTCAGGTGACCGGTATGGATACTTTTCACCATCGCAAAGTTTAAATCCTATTTTACCAGTTAGTTTTGAATCTTTTTAAAGTATGGTATGGTTAGCAGCCACGGGTATACTCTTTTTATGTTGTATGTATTCTTTTGTCTGATTATGGATGCATTTATATTTGGAAAGATTGTTGTACATTGAATGGGCAGTTATGCATGAAAAATATCATTGGGTAAGCTGTCAAATTGTTTATTATTTTATTGTGAAATGCCAAAAGTCACCAGGGAGTGGATGCTGTAGAAGCGATCTTTATTTTCATTATTATTATTAACTATTGTTTCTGCTTTGCCCCTTTTGGTCATAAAACTGGGCCAAATGCTTTTCTTTTGAAATGAATTACATAAGTGGGATGTCTGATCTGTACTAGAGTAAACAAATTAATGATTGGAAAAGATACTGGTTATATTAAGAGGGTGTGAAGGGGGATTTAGACATGACCTCTACTATTTGGTGAAAAATCTTTTACTGGTCTAGGGGTTGAATTACCTTTGGCAAATGAGGCTTTTGGTAATTTAAAATTACATCTGCAGTTAATCTAAAACATCTTTTTCTTCTATAGACATACATTATTACATTTTAAATGGTACATGCTATTTCATAGTATGGAATGGAAATTTTATGTCCAAGGGGTCAATGGAAGAAAATGTATAAATATCTAAGTTGAAATGTCACATATATAAGAGTATATATTATTGCATTGATAGTGGCTGGAACCACCTTTTTGTTGTCTGTGCACTCTACTGTTTCTCATAGTGTCTTGTTTTTTTCCTTTCTTGGTCTCTGCTATGTTGAATGCTCCCTTCAACTCCACTAACAACCTACTCAGATCCTTCCACTACCCTCCCGAGACTGCCAGTATCATGCTACTTGCCAAGATGATTGCTATGATCAAACAAGTGAGTTGTTTATCTCTTCTTAAGGTATATGGACAGCCTGATAAAAAAAGGCAAGACAAATTTTAGTAGGTATATGTACAATGTGTGCAGACAGTATTTCAGAGTTTACATAAACGAAAAGCTTTTATTGCACAATACATCACTAATTACAACTCAGGCATTTGCTGGTTGCACAGTGCAGCATAGCTATATTTGGCAAAGTGTGGAAGGCTGTTATAGTCCTTGATTATCTGTTAGCCTTCAGTTGGTAAAAATTGTTTCCAGTTTGTGACTAAGTGCCATCCAGCTTAGTGCCTGCCCGAGTATTTAATCGGCTTGTCTGAAATGTAAAATAAGTACTTCCTATTTGGTTCGGTTGGAGGTGTTGAAAGGGACAGATATGTAGAATAGTTGGATTGAGCAGCGTGCTGAGAAGACACAAAGTGTATGTCAGGGGAATTTTCCTGGTTGCCAGACCAGTGTCTTGTTCATGTGACAGGCTGCAGATGATCTGATGTAGGAAGGGGCAAGTGACCGGGCTCATTTTACAAAATATAGTAGTCATTTAGGCATGTAATACATCAAAGTTGACACTGTTTTTCTTGACAGGCAAGTGATAAAGGCTCAGTGCTCTCCATGTTCTCTGGTTTCATCAGTCACACTGTCAATCAACAAGAGCATATAGCCCACAAGCTACTTGGAGAAAAGTTCAAGGTGAGCAAATGTGCAGCTGTTTTTGCTTCTGTTTTTCTTGGATAGCTAAACGACTGTAAACTTTTCATCCCACTGCTTAGTTGTTTGTTTAAAAAAAAAATATTACTTAGTTTCGTATTTTCTCTAGCCTTTCAAGCAATTACATTCTGTGTTTGAAAGTACTCTTATTGGCTATGCTGACTACAGTTTCACTAGTTTAAGCTATTGATTAACTCACTCAGCCTGTACTCTGCTAATATGGGCTATCCTCTCACCCAATTGTGTTGGGAGCCTGACTGTATCAGAGAAGATCGTGACAGCAAGCGATTTTTAAAACTCTTTCCGGAGTCCACACCCCTTGCGGACATATCGTCGATATATCGGCTGTGATAGGGTGCCTCATTATTGTTTTGTTTTAACTTGATCCATCATTTATAATTACTTTATATTGCTATTGAAAAACTCGGAAAGGATTTAGGAAACAAAAACATCAAGTTTCACTTTGTCAAAGCGTGGGTTTGGGGAAAAAAGAGTGAATTAGTTCTTGCTGTCTTGCATCAACAAAACGATACAACCGAACTCAGTATAAATTGCGTAACACTAACAAAAGTTGGAATATTGCTTTCAAATAAAAAGCTGCGCATTCGGAAATTAATGGATTATGCTCTTGACCTGTATATAAGATAGATATGCTGATTTGCTTTCACATGTTTGGTGAATGTAATTTTTCTCGTCAAAATGTATTTTTCTCATCACCATCGCCTTTTCAAACCCTTCTAATGCATACTTATGTTCAAAATTAATCCTTGTTTCATATTGGGATGTATTTCTCATTCAATTTGATATATCATATGTTACGTTTTGAGGGATGGTTATGCTTCTATGAAGTTATTTTGTACACCACCTGCATAGCCAAATAAAGCCACAAGTTAATTATGTCTAGACCCCCAAAAAACTACGTCTTGAAAGAGTTAAGGGGGGGAGCGACCCTTGATTTTGCAGATTTTGGGTCAGGCTATGCAAATTTTCTGTTGGCTGATTTTTGAAGATCAACCAGTTTTTTGTCCAAAAATAGCATGGATACAATTGAGAAAGTGTATATTCTCCACGTAAATTGCCTTTGAAAACATGATGATGGGTTAATATAGTGAATTTTCACAATAATAGTCAGTTTTCGCAAAATGTAATTTGTTTTCCACTTTTTCCCTACTCCTTCCTTAGTTTTTATCATTTTGAGATGAAACTTTCAGGAAACATAGATGGCAAGGCTGCCATTAATATAACAGAGAGATATTTGCGAAAACAATAACACTTTTCCATTGGCAAGCGATTACACAACCTAAACTTTTAAAAAGTTTTTTATACTTTGGGAAAATTCTCATATATTTTTTTCATTTGCACTTATTGAAATAAGCTTGCTGTTACTCTGATAGGGTCTGGTTCAGGTATACTCTCACCACATTTGGTAGGTAAATAAGAACGCCTTACGAATTTGAAATTCATTGTTTATTTTCAAGATGGCGGCTGTTTCCACAGCAACCGCTGTTGCAATGCCAAAATAAAATTGCGTATCAAGAGATTTTACTATGCCTAACTTATATGTGTACTTACATTTGATCTCGGGCAACAGACATAGAAAATGGTCCTCAAGGGTAGCTCCTCCCGTTAATGAGCAATTCAAACTTTTCTGTTTTTGTCCACCAATTCTATGAAACTTGGCAAATGCTGTTTAGGAGAGAGGGTAAAATCAACTTTGTAGGTGATCTAACTGTGAGACATGTCCCAGTCATGCTGTTTTTCAATGGCATTTCAGCGCATAGGGCAGTTTACAACCTGCTGTGTTTTGTGTTTGGGAAGTGATACATTACAATAGATTTTAGATTTTCTCTGGTAGCTGTCGTTAAGGCACCACCCCTTTTTTCTTGCTCCTGTCAAGGTGTCTTTAAATGTGTTAAGTTCGCACAGTCACAGTGCTTCTGATTTTTTTCTTTGTTTTCCTTGATGACAATAAACTTGAATCCACCAATCTAGAGATTGCAGTGTGCTGTTTTATATAAACACATTTCATTGACTCCGAGATAAAGAAAAATTGTAAAGCTTAATGCTTTATAATAATATTTGCCAGGTTCAGAGAGAAGTGCTGAGGGAACAGCTGGCTGCAATATTGTACGAGGAAGCTGCTCAGGAGGTGAGTAGCAGATTAACTGACTGGAAGGGCACAAAACTGCTTTCTGACTTGGATGCCAAGGGTACCTTCTTATTTTCAAGGCGTCATCATAGATGTCTTAGGCTTTAATTTCCTGTGGTTGAAGAGGGAAGATGTGTTGTGCTTTATTGACTTATTATGTACATATTATGTACATCCATATGTGATGCTCTCGATGTGTATGTTGAAAAGATAGGATGAGAGTATATTTGTACTGAAAAGAAAATTGATAAAATAGAGAAAAAAAATCCATTGTTTTCCCCCATTTGAAAAGAAAATTTTTTGTTGCACAGAGAGGTTAACTCTTAGTGTCTTGACATTTCTCCAGTCAGAGCAGGGATGTGTCAAACCGCTACTGTGATACCAGCCTGGAGCACAGTGCTTAGGCAGGTTTATGAGAGTTCCCCAGTGCAAACTGCTTTTTTTAATAGGAGCCAATTCAAAATGGGGACAAAGATTGCTATTGCTGTACTTGGTACCTGTCCCCAATGATTTAAGGACTACTTCGCTAAGAGCCGAAACACTCCAAGCATAATTATGTTGTCCGTGTGCATTCTTTTCTTGATTCCACTTGGACCTTCTAGTATCTTGCTTATTTGTGAAATTGATTGAGGATTTAGTACACTTTGTCATTGGGAAAAATGTCTGAGATGAATATTATGCTTTTTGTTGTTTCAGTGGTTCACTCCTGAAGGGTTTAACTCTCTTGTAGCCTTGATTGGGACCAATGGTCAAGGTATTGGTTCAAGGTTAGTACTTTTTATCAACAGGCACTGCTAAGAAAAGAACAGACCACTGTTTCCCTTTTGCCATGACATTTCCAGCTGATTACAGTCTTTAGAAGAGTTTAGAGCACAATATGGATGCAACCCACATTGTGTTTTAGACTACAATATTATATCAAATGCGATGAGGAATGTGTATTTTAATGATGACAAGGATGACAACTTTTATTACAGGGATGCAATGGTAGGTACTATTGGGAGAAAACATTTTCTTTTAGCATTAAGTGAAATTGAATTTTTATCTTTACCTAATTTAACCACCCATCTCCCCAATCTGCCCAAGCTCAGTGAAACTAACATATAATGAAGTTATCGAGCTCGGCTTTCAAGATCACTGAATTTGAGTGTTGGACATATAAAAGGTGTACATTTTTATGGTGAAATCGGGTGCTCGTCAAAATAAAGAAATTGAAGAAATCAACCTTTTTCTGCTCATTGAGCAATTTAAAAAGAAATAAAATTCTTTTTAGTATAGCTTTTATGTCCATTTAAAAACACATTTTCAGAGTGGATTTTACGGAAAAACTTTGATACATGGCACAAAAACTATAAAATTGCATTTTTGAAGGTCACTGAGAGTTAGAAAATCACCAAACTTTGGGCGACCATTTTCTCGCTAATTTTTACTTCTGATATTAGGTGACCCCACAGCCTTCAATTAAAAATATATCAACTTCTTTTCAAGATCGGAATTTAAGAAAAATTAAAAGCAATGCCAATTTTAAGATGATACTCCTGATTCCATTTGTCCCAAACTCAAGGAGCGCCTGACTCCACTGTGTTGCAACACATATTTGTGTCACAACGTGGTGGAATCAGGCACTCATCAATTTTTGTGGATATGGAGTTTATAGTATAATCTTAAAGCTGTTTCATTTGTCTTGCATTTGACAAAAAGAACACCCGATTATCTTGAATAGAAGTCGGAATATTTGCGATTAAAAGAGGTGGGGGCGCCTGATGTCGAAGGGAAAAGTAGCGAGAAAATGGCTGCCGAAGTATTGTGATTTCCAAAGCTTGAGTGTCTTTGGAAAATGTAAATTTACATTTTATGTGCCTTTGTTCAAGGTTTTTGTGGAAAACCCACACAGAAAGTGTTTTTAAATAGACATAAAAGTGTCGAGCTAAAAATAAAATTTGAAAAAGATTACCCAACGGCCAGAAAAATGCCTATTTCTCCGATTTCATTATTTTGACACCGCGCCTGATTGCACCACGCTGCCTCACATTTGTCCTGAATACAGTCAAAGCACAAGTGTAAAGGGAAAAGACCAATGGAGTTCCAAAGTGCATTCTTATATGAAACGGTTGCTTCCCTTGGCACAGCCTCTGAACAATAATGTTCGTGTTTGTATAAGATTCACTTTTTTTCTTCACCTGACTTACACCAAAACTTCGAAGAGTTTCATCAACATCTTTAAGTTCTTGTGTTCATTGACTGCTCAGTTTATGTGTTTTTTGGTCCATGGTTACTCTTATCATCCCATCAACTTTTAAAAAAGTGGTGGTTTACCACAAAATCTGCTTTTATCCCCTACTTTCATGTTAAAGTTCTTAAATGTAGAACAATTTGGTTCTTCACAATTCATTATCTTCTCTTTGCAGCAGTCAATTCGTTATTTGATCTTGGTAACCTAAAGTACTGGTGACTCTTAGTTTACCCCATAATCCAGCTTTCTCTGAGAAGATTTTGAGAAATTCTGCTATTTTTGACCATCTGTGGTTAGTGGGTTTGTCAGGTTTAAACTCTGAGAGCACAGTCTATGGGACAAGCCAGTAGTTGACAAATGCTTACACATATCCATCATGGCTTTCAATCTAAGAGCTGAAGCCTGTAGGTTGCTTAATGAAAAATGACATCAAAAGTGACAAAGACTGATTGCAACAATGTGATAGTAATATCAAAACTTACTTAATTCTCTTGAAATTCTAACCCACTGCATTGCCAACAGATAGTCTGGTGGCAATGGATTATCTTGTTAGGGAGTATGAATCAATTTCTCTCTGCTCTGAGAGCTTTATTTCATGAATTGTACTTTTGTGATTGTTCATTTTTAGGTCTCTAAGCCTATACTGCAGCATTACTTTGCAACTGACAAGCTTGACACAAAGTCTGTCACATGACCTATACATACAGTTGAGAAAGAGCTGTTGTTAGATATAAAGCTGGCTTCTGTGTCACTGTTGATTTGTGGATTTCTTCAGCTGATGGAGATTTGGAGGGCTCAAGTCTGATTTGAATATGATTCTTTTATGGTTTGTCCATCATGAAAACTTTTTCAATGCTTTGTTCAACAAACTTACTCACTTTCTCTTTCCCATGTGGCTTAGTTCTTTCAGTAGCTGGGTCAAGGCCACAGAGCAGCTGTCTTTGAGTGAGCAAGATAAAGCGGAGTTGGACAACACTGTTGATAAACTCTACAATGACATGTGGGAAGGTAAGGAGCTCACAGGCAGACAGCTACTTCCATGATTCGAAGCTGTGACTTCCTTACTTGTTTATATAAGGCTCATATTATATATTTTAAGCACAAGTGGCCAAGTCCAGAATTTTTTAGAACTTACTTTTGTTGTTTTGTTTATATCTTCTCAATAACAGCATAACAAATTAAACTGCAGTCGAACCTGTCATGACGGCCACCTCTATAAGAAGACCACCTGTACAAACGGCCACTTTTCATTTCCCCCTTCCGTTTTTTCGATATAAATTAGCTGTGTAAAACGGGCACCTGTCCAACGCGGCCACCCTATTTTATCAACCCACGGCCAAATCTACCTTCTTAAGACGGCCAGACTTTGTCAAAAAGTATGCATTTTCCCCTGATTTTGTGGACAAGCTGTCATAATCATAATTCATTCTCCTGTCGTTGTTGTCAGTTCCTCCAATGGATGAACGGTCATGTTGTTTAAGTCACTCCCTATGTTTACCCAAGTTGACCAATGGTTAACGATAAATTTTCGGCTGCTGGTAAGGGAAGCGTGTGATCGGGCATAACGTATAAGCCCCGCCCACAACTCAGTCGTAAACCCAGTCTATAACAATGGAAGTCAACACAAACTCGCAACAGAAGTGTTTCTCGTTCGCCCAGTGGTGGCGAACCTTTTATTTGCTTTACCATGACACTTGGCCTTCCTCGTCTGAAACATTTTGTTTTGTTTTGACCTTTCCGGGAACCATAATTTAAAAAGAAAAAGAAAACTAACAACAAAAAGTCCCTCAAAAACCGTCCTATCCTCTCCCCCTTTCAAAAGAAATAAAACAACAACTACTACACATTTTAATCAGCCCAAGGGCAGTCCTAAGCCTGCAACCACCTTCAGTTGGGACCTCAGAAGTAAATAGTTTGTTTTCTTCATTTTGATCAGTCCTGCCTAAGACAGCCACCTATCTTATATGGTCACTTTTCCCCCCGGCAATGCGTGGCCGTCTTATACAGGGTTGACTGTAGTTTGAAATACTTGAAATGTTGATGCGAAACTTGAATTGAAGTTTTGTTTTATAATTTAATTAGTCTTTAGCCTTTTCTGTAAAATAGGCTTTAAGGGAGATGGTCCATTTTTGTCTCTCACCATCAGTATATTTTTTTTTTGCAATATGCCTTTGATCAGAGAAATGAAAGTGTCCTTTTGATAAAGCAATTTTGGAAAATGTCTCTCTATTTCATCACAAACAATACATTTTGTTTGTGCATTAAGTGTCAGTCCTCTATTTGCAAAGTTGATAAACTGAAAGGGTGGATTTTTTGCTTCCCACATCACAGGCATACTTTGTTGCACAGTGTGCAGTGACTATTCTTGTTGGGTTGGCTCCTTTCAGTTTTCTTTCTTTGTATCTGTTATGCTAATTTTTTCCCTATAGCAATATCTTTTTTTTTTGTCTTGGCTTTCTGACATGGCCAATTCACAATCGGCAGCTTGCTTATGTCTTCTTTTTTTGCGCTTTATGGTATCAGTTCTGTATGTTGTCGCAGAACTAGGTGTATTTTTTTGTTGCTGACAAACAAGTGTAGTTCTCAAATTCACTTTTTGTAAACCATGTGTGCACATTGGTCATGTTTTCTGAAGTTTTCAAAATAGCTTGTAATAATGTCATGTATTATATCACAAATTGTGTTTTTCCCCTTTCAGTATCTGGCCAGTTTTTGGACTGCGAGGGATCGGGTTTATACCAGCTTCAAAGTGCAAGTAGGTTTTTTTTGCTCACATTTTTGGTAGAAAAAAGGGGCTAGAGACTCACTTTTACTAAAGAATAGCAATGAGTATAAGATGTGGGTTATTTGATAGACCGGGGCTGTACTGTGTCAGTTTTATTGTTCACGTCATAAAATAAGAATATGTTGCTGTCTGTTGCAGGGCTTGAATTAGGTGTTCAGAAGGGCAGGCAAAAATTGCCTCGGTGGGGCCTAAAAATCAGAGGGCACCGAGGCAATTTGCAAGGGCACCAAAGGCAAAAATTATAGGTGATCGTTTTGTTGATTAAAGTTTAAAGATTGTAATACAGGATTGTGCATCACAACGTTTATATAAATAACAATATAATTTATTCTTGCTCTCTACAAAAGTATAGAGTTATCGGAAAATTTTAAAAATCATGAATGAAAACTAAGTAAATCACAATAAAATCACACCAAAACAAAATCACAAAAAATCACAGTTTTAAATCAAATAATGATCACGATTGCATCTGACTTTTAAATGCCTTTTTGACTAGATTCTAGCTCTTAGTGATTGGATTAAAGCATGTCACGGGTCTGGAAAACCCGATTTTGGGTCAAAAAATCGATTTTTAACTTTCTCCAATTTTGGGTACCTGAATATCTAAAGAATCGATAACGCTTGATATTTCATTATAAAAAAGTCAACAATTCTCATTTATAGGCTTTTTCCGGAGGGCACCCTTGTCAAAAGTTGGCGCATTTTCTTCACATTAGCCCATAATTTGACAGTGACAACTACACCGTGTTCCCCCGAATGACCCTATCCTGTTTAGTACTGTTGTTCTCCCAAGCTCCTCTTCTTCTTTCAAATCCCTAAACAATCAGGACGATCAAGATCTGTGTATTTTTGGCAGTTGAGCAACCATGTGCAGAACGGAGGACTCCTCTTCTAGTAAATTTTGAGTCGTCTCTGACAAAACGAATCCCCGTTTCTAAAAATAATAATATGACGTCAATACTCCGTTGCAGAAAGCTGCGCGACATGTAACTTCCAACGGTATTACATGTACCGCTGTTTCTTCTTTCAATTCGACAGCTGTTTGACTCTTTTTATCCATCACTCCTTTCACTGACAGAATCATGTGATTCGCTTTTGTATTTGACGAGATTTAGTTCTGTTTCTGACCCCTCTTGATTTTTGTGTAGGCCACAAAGCAAGTACATGTAATCCGAGTTTCTCTCTTTGAAGGTACAGGCTAATGTGTGGTACGATCTTAGAATTAGTTTTCACTCTCATGATCACGTTTCATTTCATGTTTATTCCCCGTGTTTTACCTTACAGTTCCCATATTGTGTGTCATTATTTTGTAAGGAGTGATGGATAAAAAGAGTGAGAGAGAAAGGGAAAGAGAGAGAACGAGAGAGAAAAGAAGATAGTGAAAAAGAGAGAGAGAAAGAAAAAAAAGCAGAGAGGGGGGGGGAAGAGAGAGAGAGAGAGAGAAAG
The DNA here is from genome assembly GCF_000002075.1 of Aplysia californica. Lineage (NCBI taxonomy): Eukaryota > Metazoa > Mollusca > Gastropoda > Aplysiida > Aplysiidae > Aplysia > Aplysia californica. The sequence continues at coordinate 565,919 of NW_004797705.1, forward strand.
GGGGGGACTAGTGTGTTGCAATAATGTTGGTTATGTGTGTGCATTTTGTATTTTTTGTCTCACAGCGAGTAGAGTGAAAGCATCGTATGATATCTCACAACCTCATACTAATAGTTCATGGGGCTCTTTGCGTCATTGTCTATTTATTAGTTAAGTGAACTTTGATGAACTTCTTGTGCGCTATGAGATACTAGTAGTTGTAGTGTTGAAAAGTGTAGTCCTGGTGAAGCTTGCAGTACATGTATTACGTTGGTCATTGTTTGTGCGTTGCGTTCATTCATAAACACAGCTAACCATTGGCTGTCTTATTCGTATGAAAATGCAAGAGCTAACAAGCACACTTTTCAAAAGAAATGCAAAGCTTAGAGATTGGATCAGCATTATCTACAGCGATGATATATTATTTTAAAAACAACCAATCCAATGCACTGTACCCGAAAACGAATACCTTTATAATGGATCACCGACACCGGACTCTCGGAAAAAAAAGAAATCCTTGGATTTTTACTCATCCATTCAGACAAATTTTAATAACCTCATACGCATCAAACAGACGTTCAAAGCACCTCAAACCTTGCGTGACAGTTTGTCCTACGAGTAGGTCAGAGCTATGAGTCTGCTTTTTCCACGCATTGTATAAAAACCGCATATCACCTCATATCACCGGACATCACTAAATATCCCCGCACATAACTAAATAGAGAAAGAAATGTGCCTAGTGCAACATTGGTGTTGGTTTGTTCCTATTGTGTGTACCATACGCCATAAGAGTGAAACAGGGGGGGACTCCAGACTAGAGCTTGATCCAGGTCACCAAATATGAGACTGAGAGTGGCGATTCGTGATTCAGTCGGCTTCACAGAATCGCGAGTTTGCGAGCGCTCGAGGAACACTAACTGCAGGGTCCCCACCAAATCCTGGACATTTTTTTCAAAACGCCCTCATTTTTTAAAGACCCCAATTCGTGGAAAAAAAGAGAGAGAGAGAGGGGGAGAGAAAGAGAGAGGGGGTGGGGAGAAAGAAAAAAAAAGAGAAGGAGAGAGAGGGAGAGAGAGAGAGAGAGAGAGAGAGAGAGAGAGAGAGAGAGAGAGAGAGAGAGAGAGAGAGAGAGAGAGAGAGAGAGGGGATAGAGAGAGAGGGAGAAAGGGAGAGAGAGAGGAAGAGAGAGAGAGAGAGAGAGAGAGAGAGAGAGAGATGCACAGACAAAAAGAGAGTCAGAGATTGGTGATTGGTGATATGCGGTGATATTTATTAGTGATGTGCGGTGACATTTTGCGATATTCGGTGATATGCAGTGATATTTTGTAACGTGCAGTTATATTCAGTGATATGCGGTGATATTTAGTGACCTGGGGGTGATATTATTTAGCGATGTTCGGTGATATTTAGTGATATGCGGTGATATGCGGTATTTATACCTTCCCCATTTTTCACCATCTACAAATGACTCTAGTCTAAGCATCCCACGATTGGTCCACTGAGAAGGGGAGGGGAGGGACAATGATTGTGCGTACTGTAGATCATTCTTTGCAATAGCATGTACAGTATGACCTATCGGTGTCACTTTCGGGTCCCCAATGAGATGCCTTTTTTACACATACACCAATCCTAGCACGTGTTCCAGGCGCGGTCAATGTCTGGTTTTGGTCCATGGCTGTACCAATGAGTAAGAGAAAATGTGCGGAAGGAAAGCAGGGGTTGTTTGAAAAAAAAAATGAACATGCATTTTTATGTACTCTAACTGGCTTACCCTACATCTAGCTCTGATTCAGTTTATTTTTCTCCAAATTTTGATCTCATCTATAGAGTACTCACTATGCCAGTAAGCTAGTAGACTTAGCCAAACGTAACTCTATAGCTACTGGAGCATGTTGACGATGGAGAGAAAAAGAGGGGAAGGGGGTTCTTGGTATATCTCTCCATCCGTCTCTCTTCTGCTTTCCACCTTCTCCTCATCCCCTACACACTCTCTCTCTCTCTTTCTCTCTCTCTCTCTCTCTCTCTCTCTCTCTCTCTCTCTCTCTCTCTCTCTCCCCCTCTCCCCCCCCCCCATTCTCTCTCTTGCTCTCTCTTTATCTATATGTATTCCTGTGTTTTGTATATTTATATTCTGCTCTTTTCATGTTCATAATAATATATATAATATATATGTAGCACTGAAGAAAAGTTAAATTTTACTGGATATGTTTTACGACCCCGTTGACACAATTTAGATAATTTAGGGGGCGGGCTTCCGACGGTGCATACCAGGGCCAACCTGGGCTTATGGGAATACTCGATAAAATTCTCTCCACTTGGGAATCGGACTAGGGTCTCCTGCATGAGACAGAGGGAGAGGACCGCCTGTTACACGACAGAAACCGGAATGCACTCTCTCTCTCTCTCTCTCTCTCTCTCTCTCTCTCTCTCTCTCTCTCTCTCTCTCTCTCTCTCTCTCTCTGTGTGTGTGTGTGTGTGTGCGTGTGCGTGCACGTGCGTGTGTGTGTATATGTGTATCTGTTGTCCCAACTCTGGTGCAATTCAAGCAAAAGTTCTCGACAGTTACTGTTGCCTGATCGATATCACCCTTGAAAGTAAGTGAGTTGAAACATGCAGATTACATCTCACATAATGTACAAAAATCTCATCGTCGAATGTCAACAATAAGACGGTATGCAATTTTCCCTGAAACAAAACTATCCTTGGACGGTATGTAGACTTTAAGAGGACCTGTCATGTGTGTCTGTGTCCGACAAAGGAAGGGTTAACGACATAGCAGTAAATTTGTGCAAGGCCGAGAACATTGACGCCGTTCGGCCTTCTGAAGAGACCACGTCACAGACATCACTACGTCGTAGTCGTCGCCGTCGGAGTGTTGAGCTCCACCTTTCATACTTTTTGTTTACAGAAAATTTGAGACACAATCTCCATTTGAAGGCATGTCATATTTACGTACACAAAGGTATTTTATGTGAACACACCAGGGAACGGATCACAATGTGTCGATCGATTTTGAGGTGCCGTTCTAATAATAGGCCTTTTCATTCATGGAAAGAGTGGTTTGGCGATGAAGTCCACTTCTATCTGAACGGAGACGTGAACCCAAGAAATCACATTTACTGGAGTTCAGAAAAAATCGACAACGTCGTTTACCGAAACCTGCGCACACAGAATGCTACAGCGTGTGTTGAATCGAGTCAGTACAGAATTAGTGGTTAGGGCTGGTTCATGGTTGAAGACGATGGTGCTGTAACAGTGACAGCAGATTGTTGTCTGAAGATTTTGAATCTGCTGCGAAGATCACAGAGAAAATGTTGTGGGACATCAGGAGCGGAAACATCAGTTGTTCAAGCAAGAAGGAGCAGCTCTGCACACTGCGGCTGTGGCCATTGAGTGACTCAGGAGTGGAACCAGAATCACTTCGACAAAAGTCGCGGGATACTTTGTGTCAGAACTTGAAGGTATTCCTATCTGAGCCCATGGACTTCCAACCATGGGACTACCTTAGAGACTTAAAGATTAGATGTGTGGTCAGACATTTTCCCTTCTTTGTGAAATGAGGCAAAACATAAAACACCTTGCTCGACAAAATCTGCGAGAGCAGTGCCAGACGGTAATAAATCACGTTTCAACGCCGAGCAAAGGAGACAGTCTCTCGTGACTGCCACCACGCAGAGCACATTCTTTGACAGCCCAGAACTTCTGTACGAATAAAGGGGCTCTCTTCTATGACTTCGTAAATTTAAATCCACAAGTATAGTCCTCATTTTGCTAAATTAATTTACTGTGCTGTCTACGGCTTTTAAAATGTGAGCACTTGTTTGAATTCCGTCATAATTGGGATGCGTTTTACTCTCTCTCTCTCTCTCTCTCTCTCTCTCTCTCTCTCTCTCTCTCTCTCTCTTTCTCTCTCTCTTTCTCTCTCTCTCTCTCTCTCTCTCACACACACACACAAACACACACACACACATACGCACATACATGCACACACATACATGCATACACACACATAACCAATTAATGTACATACACACGCACGCACGCACTGTGTGTTGACGTTATCTCGGAATGTCACTAAATGATTCCTCTGATTTGTACTGGTCAAGGGCAGGGACTAAAGATCAATGAAGGTAGTCATGAGAACTTGTTTTTGAATGGTAACTTCAGAAAAAAATGAACCACCAATACCCTGATAAGTTCCATCAGAAAAATGTGTGAACGTTTAAAAAAAAATTCAATTTATCGCGTTCAAGGCAATGGATTTTTTAACTTTGACGTTTTCCAATCTTTTTTGCGTTTTTCTCAAAAAGTACTTTTCACTATGGTGACCGCGCGGGGGAAATCGTTTTTCTAAGACTATCAGAGCTGCATGCTTGAAATTTGGCACACAGGTACGGCATAAAAAGTTCTGTGATCATAGGCGGGGATTTTGTGAAATACGGATTACTTTTTAAAATATTCCTGATTTTTTCTCATCATACTCGTTTTTTCGGCACTGGTCCAATGATATATCAATATTTTTGTTGTTTTTAATAAAACGAAAAAAGTCAAAGCCTATGATCACAGATAATTTGTTTGTAAATATGTGTGTAAAGTTTGAGGATTGAATTATAATATTTTCTGAGGAAAACGATTTCCCCCGCAACATGGCCACAAATCCAAGATGGCCGCCATAGAGACCAACTTTTTCATAAAACTCGACAAATTCCGTTATGATTCTTCTAATTAGTCTGTAATTAGTCTATATCACCTTTAAAAATAGAAAGAAAGTCAAACCCCTAGAAAATTACTCGTATCGTGTACATAACCCCTTAACTCACACACAGCCGTTGACATGACCTTGACCTCGCACGGACCTGCCAAGTGCTCACATGACAAACACGACCTGACCCGATTGTTATACACGGCCAGTGTATAATAAATATATCAGGCACATATAATATATATAAGAAATATATCAGGCATATACAATATATGAAATATATCAGGCATATATTATAACAAAAGCAAAATGGTATTGGCGTGTGTATCAGACGTGTTGATTCAATGATGGTCAAGTATTTGGGGTCAATACATACCTTGACCATCTCATGAAAGGGGAGATAATCCTTAGTGCAGCTCATCGGCTCCCCTTCTCATCTGTGTGTTATTGTAGGGACAGGGAGAGTTTAGAAGTTCAGGACATAGGCCTACATAAATACATACACACACACACACACACACACACACACACACACACACACAAACACACACACACACACACACACACACACACACACACACACACACACACACACACACACATACATACATACATACATACACACCTGAGTAGATCTTTAGATGACCCATAAATAAATCTGAAATCAAGAATTAAACCCAGACCTTCATGAAAAAGCTTACGTGGCAACTTTGGAATACAATTATCTCAACTCCCTCCAACAAGAACTCCGTTGCCTGCAAAACAACCATGTCTCATTGCAGCAACCCCCCCCCCCCCCCTTTTCCCCTAAAAAGACCCAAAAATTCTCAAACTAACTCTAGGCCCTATAGACAACATCAAATTGATCAATAAAAAGCCCGGGAAGATCCGTACTGGTATAAAAAAAAAAAGGGGGGTTTTCTCCCGGGGTGGGGCCCGGGCAATAGGTTAGAAGCTATTATCCGGGGGGGGGCTCTAAGAACAAAAAGTAATACCCCCCGCGGGGTCGAAAAAAAAAAAAAAAAAACTCTGGGGGGGGGGAAAAAAAAAAATGCAAACCCCCGCTTGGGGCCGGGCCAAAAAACAAAAAAGAAACTCCCGGGGGGGGCGAGAAAATAGAAGCTATACTCCGGCGTGGCCCGCGTCACTAGAAAGAGAAACTCTACCTACGGCCGGCCCCAGAAACACAAAAAAAAATCC
>NW_004797705.1:571987-575904 GCF_000002075.1 Aplysia californica
AATAAAAAAAAAAGTCATATCTCGGCGTGGAGCGCGTGATTAGAATCGAAAGCCATTACTTCGGCGTGGTCAAAGGTTCAGAACCTATACCCGGGTTGGGGCAAAGATCCAGAACCTTTACTCCGGCTGTGGCCAATAGTTCGAAACCTATACCCCGGCGGGCCCCGTCAATAGATCAAAACTATATCCGCCTTATCATTAGACAAAAGCTTTACTTCGGCCTGTTCCGGTCAAAAAATCAGAAGTTAACTCCGGCTTGGTCAATAGATCAAAGCTTTACTCCGGCGTGTCAATAGATCAGGAAGCTATACTCCGGCATGGCCCAGCCCAGTCAATAGATCAGAAGCTATACTCCGGCGTGGTCAATAGATCAGAAGCTATACTCCGGCGTGGCGCCGGTCAATAGATCAGAAGCTATACTCCGGCGTGGTCAATAGATCAGAAGCTATACTCCGGCGTGGCCCCGGTCAATAGATCAGAAGCTATACTCCTGCGTGGTCAATAGATCAGAAGCTATACTCCGGCGTGGCGCCGGTCAATAGATCAGAAGCTATACTCCGGCGTGGTCAATAGATCAGAAGCTATACTCCGGCGTGGCGCCGGTCAATAGATCAGAAGCTATACTCCGGCGTGGTCAATAGATCAGAAGCTATACTCCGGCGTGGTCAATAGATCAGAAGCTATACTCCGGAGTGGTGCCGGTCAATAGATCAGAAGCTATACTCCGGCGTGGTCAATAGATCAGAAGCTATACTCCGGCGTGGTCAATAGATCAGAAGCTATACTCCGGCGTGGCGCCGGTCAAGAGATCAGAAGCTATACTCTGGCGTGGTCAATAGATCAGAAGCTATACTCCGGCATCGCGCCGGTCAAGAGATCAGAAGCTATACTCCGGCGTGGTCAATAGATCAGAAGCTATACTCCGGCGTGGTCAAGAGATTAGAAGCTATACTCCGGCGTGGTCCATAGATCAGAAGCTATACTCCGGCCTGGCGCCGGTCAATAGATCAGAAGCTATTCTACGGCGCTACGCCGCCAGTCTATTACTAACAATTTGTTGGCGCAGATTTGCAAATCTCTCTCATCTGTTTGTCTTGGAAAAAAATTCCCACAACTTTACCACTTTGTGCCACTTCCATTGATACAGACGATAGGTGTCCAGACACAAACTTCCTCAATTCCTCCAATGTAGAATTATGTTGGGTGCTAGAAGAAACGTGTTCACCACTAGTGACTCGAGTTCATAACAAAGAGAGAGCATTAGAAGGAGTCACATTTTCACTGTTTACAAAAATGGAGATACGACAAGAAAGCACTGAAGTCGCGACATGTCAGTTAAATTGATCGAAAATTACAACAAAAAGAAATAGGTTAAACAGCAAGCTATACTATATGACTAGACAGGATTTTAGACACAAAATCAATTTTGTTTGTTTAAATATACAGAATCATTATTTTAAAATAAGCAAATGGACGATGGAAATAAATGAATAAAGTTAAGTTAGACAATTACCATAGATAAAATATAATGAAAGGTAGACTTACTAGGCCTAGTTATGACGCCGGAGAATAGCTTCCCATCTATTGACCGGCGCGACGCTGGAGAATGCCACTTGCATTTTAAAAAATCCCAACAAAACAATATAATACAGTACCAATGTTTTAAACAACAACAAAACAATCATATATATATATATATATATATATATATATATATATATATATATATATATATATAAACAATACAGTACCAATGTTTGTAAGTGCTGTTATATATCATCGCTGCTGCAAGCAATCCACTTAGTCCAAATTTTGAGAATTTTCTATTTTTTTACACCCTCTCAAAGCTCTATATGCACAGAGACCTCGATCTCGTTGGGATCGGCCTCGGTAGTTCGAGGGAAACGTGAACTTGTAATGTTATGGCATGGGCTGCAGAGAATCAAAAGAAGCAACAAAGATTGCTACCTATGTCTATATATATATATATATATATAATGTATATGAAATATCACAGATGCACCTCTGTGGCCTTTCAACATCACCAACATGCAGTCTTATGCTATGGTCAAGACTAACAATTGTCTTCAATGATTTCTGATGGGAACAACACAACAAAAGCTAGATTTTCATCTAGATTTATAAAGTATCCAAATAGAGTAAGTGGATGGCTTGCGGCACCGATGACACAGATTTATGCCATGCTAAGGCCCATCTCAAAATCTGCAGCAGACCATACTCCAGCCTCCAGCCCTGTCACTGGCATGTGAAAATTGGGCCAATGTAGCAGACTCTAGATCTAGATCAAGACTCCATCAAAACAAAATTACAGACAAAAAAAAGGGAGGCAGTGCAGTGAGGACCTCACCATTTTTTGTTTGTTATGGTAGGCTGGTAGGCTATAAATACATTTGATCACTGATGAATGGTCCCACTTCACTAAATCAAAGGAAAGACTAACTAAAAAAAACTAAAGACTAGAGTAGGCCCGCGTCACCGCGCTGCTGTTTGGGTGCGCAACCCCCGGTCTCCTGCTTTGTTTTGGATAAGAACAGCGAAAACGAGGTCACTTTCTGTGAGCATGCGCAGAATGCAGCTTATTTCACTTTCGTTTTGGAGGTTCCTGTCAACACACGTGATTCTACGGTGTCGGAAAGTTTTGCCCCTTCATATTAATGGTTTTCGTAACCGGTATCGGTGAATTTACTAAGCGCTTGAGTAGTCGATTATTTAGCACATCTAGCTCTAATGTATCGTAGTATGTGTACTAGAATCGATAAATACTATCGCAGGCTGCTTCTTAATGCCCAGAAACATGCCAGATAGGGTTGCGCACTGAAGCAGACCAAATTTGAGTAGTCCGTTTCAGTGCGCAATATCGGCTTTTTTGCTATTTGGCATTGATAGTGTGGCTTCTAGGCCCTTTGTTTGTTTTACTTATTAAGTTATTTCTTTATGACCTGCATTGTACACTGAAACAGACTGTTTTCCTTCCATTTGGATGCATTATATTGCCATTGGAAGATGATCAGTTAATGTATTCATGTCAAAATTAATTAATATGGAAATTTAATCTCCAAAAATGTTCATTTTCTTCTTTTCATGTCTTTTTCTTCTTCTTTTTTGTCCTTTTCCTTTAAGAATACTAGTCTAGGTATAGTCTAATTCTTGTTTTCTTCTTTCACCTCCTTGTGTTCACAGCACCTTTCTTTTTCAATTTCTTCTTTTCATGTCTTTTTCTTCTTTTTTTTTGTTGTCCTTTTCCTTTAAGAATACTAGTCTAGTCCTAGTCTAATTCTTGTTTTCTTCTTTCCCCTTCTTGTGTCCACAGCATCTTTCTTTTTATCCATTATCAAAACACATACACACAGTGTAATTTAGTGTAAGGAAATCTCCTGTTAGGGGGCGCACAGCTCCCAAAAAGAACACGCCTCATTGACCTTTGCCTTCCGTTATGGTCAGTACAGGAACTTCTTGCAAGGAAAAAAAGACAAGGCCAGGATAGAGAAAGATGAAAAGTGTCAGAAAAGAGCTAGATCTAGATCTAGATCTGTAAACATGGTACTATTGCGCACCCAACCAGACGATATGTTGCACCAAACCAGAAACCTTGCTGCGCACCAAACCAGACACACGTTGCCAAACAAACACCGTCACCACCACAACATATAGAAATTTTAAACTGCTGTTACAGTAATGCGCTGCACCGTATAGAGAGGAAGTTTTTCTAACTTCTGGTGAAAAAATCATGAAGATCGACCTGTAACTTCCAGAGATATCCACAAAAGATCGCTTACGTTACTGTATATCGCACCACAGGATGTACTCTAGATCTAGAGAGCCTATGTACGGCATACCGTCACCTTAGTGTTTTGAGATGACTATTTCCGGAAGTGAACTTTTGTATTTCCATAACT
>NW_004797705.1:579261-582560 GCF_000002075.1 Aplysia californica
AAAAGTAAAGTCACGAGAAGGCTGCCACTCTTGCAGATCCAAGAAAAATATGTCTAGATTGGATCTAAACCAAAACTGGGCTGCTGAAAGCCGCGAAATTTTAACGAGACGCGATCAAACCGACTAGATTCAGTCAGTGTCCCATTGAGGGAGGTGTCCCACGAAGGGGGTCGTGACTCTAGATCTAGACAGAGTTGATCCACACGCAGTGGATTGGATTTACATTAACACATCTAGATTTCTAGATCTAGTCTAGCGACGAATACAGCTACGAGTAGCTTACCTTGACCTGCATCAAACTTCATTAATAAAAAATTATTTAATCAGTTTACAACTAGAATCTATAACGCAAACCAACAGAACCACGAAAAACAGGCCTACAAAATGTATTGGCCCTTCTACTAGACTTTTGTTTATGTGGACGTCAGTTTATAGATCTAATGCTATTTTGTGATACCAAAGAGCTCTCTCTGCATATTGAGTTCGCATTGTACCTTTTAATTGATAATTAATTAATTAATTGTTCTTCATAATTAATTAATTATTATTATTTCGTTATAAAGACACAAGAGACACGTTGCCAAAAATACATTTCTCTAAACTATGTCAGCAAAGAAATAAGTCTCAGAAAATCATTATGATATTCAGATAAATGTCTCCGCTTACCTTTTGAACAACACAATTTAATATACTGGAGAAAGACATTTCAATAAGTTGTTTAGAAATTACTAAGTGTAGCTATTATATGATATCATATCTTATCATATTATGATGCAGTCAAAGAAGGGCAAACTAAATAGGCTGCAGCAGATGGAAAACCGAATTCCGTCTGTATAAGTTTGAGTAAAGCTATCACAAGCCAATTCGCTACCGTAGATCATTGAAGGACAATAAGTTCTATCTGCTAGGTACCTACTTTTTAAAACATTTGACGACAAAGATTTGGAGTTTTTCATCATGCCCATAGCTTTTGTGAATGCAATTCTCTGAATATGATAATAACGACTCCGAAAGACGATTTTGATTGAGAAGATAGATCGAGCATAATTTGTTTTCTGACCTCACATCCATTTTCGCCACTGGATTTCCGTCTGTTCAAAGGATATTATTACATGTAGGTTATAAATTATGTATTATTCTATTCTAGTTATAGTCTAAAAATAAAAAGGAGATATAACCCTCTCTATATAAAGCCTATAATTATAAATTATTATGGTTCAAAGTGATTGCCTCCCAAACCGGTAGATGGAGGATACCACTAGAGAATCTTTGATACCACTAAGATAACATCATAGAGAATCTCTGATACCACTAAGATAATATCATAGAGAATCTCTGATACCACTAAGATAATATCATAGAGAATCTTTGATACCACTAAGACAATATCATAGAGATTCTTTGATACCACTAAGACAATATCATAGAGAATCTTTTATACCACTAAGCTCGCAAACTGGAAATATTGTGGATGGGTGACGTGCACATAGACACAGACGAATCAACTTTGTCAAAGAACATTCTAGCCCTAGTGGACAGGCAAAGTTTTGGTATGAACCTAAAAACATTCGTAGTCAGGATTACAACAGAATTAGAACATTCAAGAATCTAGGAACGTTAATTAATGGCAACCCAAATTTGAAATTGATTATACAACTATTTCATAAGCAAATTTTACTCCTAGTTACTTCCACAATGATATTTTTAAAAAAGATAAATAAATAATAATTCAAAGGCCTAATATTAATGCAAGGCATGTATCAAGGGAAACAACTGATAATGTCCAAACCTCTTTGATGTCGCTAACATTCTCTTGTCATGGTTACGCCCCTTAGCCAATGAAAGCCTCGCCCTCCCCCTCCTTTCGTTTGGTCACACAATTCTGCGTGAGTTAAGTCTTGGATTTTACGGCGCTCGCAACTTTTGTTGCAGTCTATTTTGTGATTGAGGTGATGCAGGACAGGAAATCAGATACTTGGAGAATTTTTTTAAAAAGGATGTTTTGGGGGAATTTTCTATGGAGTCCAATGCTATGTCAATGGCAGTGGCCTCCGCAGAGAAAATGGAGGTTTCGGGATGGAGTCTCCTCTGGTGTGTACTGTTGGAAGATAGGGCTGCGCGCCCACACACAGAGCCCGGTTTCGATCTAGAGCCATCTGTGAAGATAAGCTCCGCACCTCTATAAGTTTTCAATAGGCACCCCCTCCCTATTCTACTTCAAACGTTCTGGTGTTCGTGTTTGCTTGTTGCGTGTGGTCAGCTGTACTCTAAGTCTACGTTTGCCTTGGTGAGGTGCCACGGAGGGAGGTCTGGGAACAGAAATTGTCTTTTTGGAAAAAATCTGCTTTTTGAGGTCTTCAAAGACTCTGAGGCTGAAAGGTTTGAAGAAATTGTTGTTGTTTGTGAATTTGTTTATTGTGCGTGTCTAAGTATGCTCCAAAATACAGTCGTGTGCTGGGTGCTCTGGTGTTGAGCTCTGCTTAGTTGCGTATTGTAGTGAGAGTTGTGTGTGTGTGTCTGAGTGTGAGTGAAGGTATGTTTGCCTCGGCCTGGAGGCTCTCCACTGGAGAAGAGCGGAAAGCCCCCCCGGAAAAATCCCCTTTGAATGAATATGAGCGTGCTTTCTACTCAAGGAGCTTAAAACTAACTGTAAACCACAGAATTCTACACCGTAAACTCCTTGTTTCTGCTCGATGAACCCACTGCTAAACGCACAAGGGTCCTTGCCAGGTAGCAACACGACGTTTCCTGGTACTAGATTCTATTCTTTGATACTAATACTGGTGATACTATTTTTTGATATTAGAGTCTAGTGATACTACTCTTTAATACTAGTGATACTATTCTTTGATACTAGAGTCTAGTGATACTATTCTTTGATACTAGTGATACTATTCTTTGATACTAGTGATACTATTCTTTGATACTAGTGATACTATTCTTTGATACTAGTGGTACTATTTTTTGATACTAGTGATACTATTCTTTGATACTAGTGGTACTATTCTTTGATACTAGTGATACTATTCTTTGATACTAGTGATACTATTTTTTGATACTAGAGATACTATTCTTTGATACTATTCTTTGATACTAGAGATACTATTCTTTGATACTAGTGATACTATTCTTTGATACTAGAGATACTATTCTTTGATACTAGTGATACTATTCTGTGATACTAGTGATACTATTCTTTGAATCTAGAGATACTATTCTTTGATACTAGTGATACTATTCTTTGATACTAGAGATACTATTCTTTGATACTAGAGATACTATTCTTTGATACTAGTGAT
>NW_004797705.1:584181-585502 GCF_000002075.1 Aplysia californica
GAAGGTAGTGGTCACCTAGTTCTGTTGTTTGGCTTGACCAGTGGTCACCGAGTTCTGTAGTTTGGCTTGACCAGTGGTCACCTAGTTCTGTAGTTTGGCTTGACCAGAAGGTAGTGGTCACCGAGTTCTGTAGTTTGGTTTGACCAGTGGTCACCTAGTTCTGTAGTTTGGTTTGACCAGAAGGTAGTGGTCACTACTTAGTTCTGTAGTTTGGCTTGACCAGCGGTCAGTTTTCAGTCGGAGCTGAGCTCCCCGGAGTCGTCGAGGTCACTGGAGTCCACCTCTGGGAGCGGGTGGAGCACGGAGCTGTTGACCTGTGTTGGTGTGTGGAGCACGGAGCTGTTGTCCTGTGTTGCTGTGTGGAGCACGGAGCTGTTGACCTGTGTTGGTGTGTGCAGCCTGGAGCTGTTGTCCTGTGTTGGTGTGTGTAGCCCGGAGCTGTTGTCCTGTGTTGGTGTGTGGAGCACGGAGCTGTTGACCTGTGTTGGTGTGTGGAGCACGGCGGTGTCAGACTGTGTGGGCGTGTGTACCTCGCTGTCGTTGCTGTCCGGGATGTTGCTGTCCACCTGTGTGGGTGTACGTAGCACGGACGTGTGTAGCTCGCGGCTGTTGCAGACGTTACTGTCGCTCTGTGTGGGTGTACGTAGCAAGGCGGTGTTGACCTCTGGGATCTGTGTCTGCCGGATGTAGCTGTCAGCGAGGGGGTAGGAGAACTCCTCCGTCCTGGAGGTGGGCGTGTCCGGGGAGACAGGCGCGCTGTGGAGGGACGGGGAGGAGGAGGACTTGCCTCTCATGACGTCATTGTTGTTCTGTGACGTCAGAGGCTTGGTGCTCTCGCCGCTGTCCTTCCGGAACAGATGATGATGGCGACGACGGCGCTGGTGGTGATTCTGCTGCTGTTGCTGCTGTTGGTGACGGGACGAGTGGCGGTGGTTGTTGGTAGGCGTGTGGTGGTTCCGGAGACGACTGCTGAGTGGGCCTTGCTCTGGGTCTGGAACCCCGTCCCTGTAGAAGTCGTTGATGCTGGCGAGGCTTCGCTCACGTGACATGTCGCGGTGCAGCTCGATGTAGACTTTGCTGCCGTTCCTGTACGCCGTCTGCTTGTACATGGAGGTGGCGGGAGGTTTACGGAGCGTGCTGAAGCGGCGGTTGTAGGCGGAGTCACAGGTGGACATGCTGAACTGTCGGGTCGCCAGCTTCTTGAGACACAGACAGAAGGGGAACCAGCGGTAGCACAAGGCGGCCAGATCAGCCTGGGGGAGAGAGGTGAACACAGCATTGGTACGTGAGGTGGAAGGGGGTGATGGGGTGGGGGTGAGCC
>NW_004797705.1:586387-587717 GCF_000002075.1 Aplysia californica
CTAGTCCCCTAGAACAATGTGTCCGGCCCACAGTAGATCTAGTCCCCTAGAACAATGTGTCCGGCCCACAGTAGATCTAGTCCCCTAGAACAAAGTGTCCGGCCCACAGTAGATCTAGTCCCCTAGAACAATGTGTCCGGCCCACAGTAGATCTAGTCCCCCAGTTCCCCGCCACGGCTGTGATGAATGCCTTGTTTCAGAAACACGTTGGTTCGGGGGACGGGCATCATCATGGTGTAGAATTTCAAAAGTTCCTCCAAACTTTCAAATTTATTGTTTTTGTCCAATGAATATTTGCCGCCAATTTCAAATATTTTGAGTTCCTTCAAGCCATCGTCCCCGGCCTGCAGAGAGAGGACTTTCAACACGTCGTTCCTCGAGTCGCGGATAAGATAGGTTCCCAGCTCACCCTCTCTCAGCATGCACAGACAGTCTTCCCGGCTGTGTGGCCGACCCAGCATAGAGCACTGGTCCAGCAGGCAAGCCTCGCTCTCGTCCTGACAAATCTCATAGTCGTTCTCGTCTCGTAGGCGAGGTCTCGTGTTGACGTAGTCAGAGCAACTGGCGGAAACTTTCCTCCCACAGGGCAAGGGCGGGGCTTGTGGGAGCGGCACAGGGTCTGACTGCCTTCTCTGAAAGGGCTTTTTACTTGTTGTTGTTGTTGCTGCGGTTGTGGGTTTCGGTGGCGCGCTCCCTGCGTCACAGTTACCACCATAGGAGCTCCACATACCGGTACTGCGACTGGCTGGAAAGGAGCCACTGCCACTGCCGCTACTTGTGGAAATGTCGCTGATTCTGTTCCCGCTACTGGTGGAAATGTCGCTGCTTCTGTTCCGGCTATTCGTGGAAATGTCGCTGATTCTGTTTAGTCTGCCCTTCCCTTGGTCCGACATGTCGGAATCGGAGCAATCGTCTTCCCCCTCGGCTGGGCTGACTCCGGCAAACTCCTGGAAGACGGGCTCCTCTAGGAGAGTGTACTCCTCGTTGTCATCGGCGTCGATGGTGGAGTACTCCTCATCTCCGTGCCTCACCGCCAGACTCGCGAACCTCTCCTCAAAGGAGATGGCGGGTTCGGAGATACGGTTGGCCACGTACAGGAGTTTCTTCACGGCGGCCATCCACGTCCTCCGGTCTTTGTCGCTGGCGCAGGCGAACTTGATGGGCCGGAGGCGCGCGTTGCCAGGGACAATGGAGAAGCACCAGTCGTGAACTTTGGAGCGGGGTGAGTAGCGCGTGACGGCCTTGTACTCCGTGAGTACCGTGACAGCTTTGGGGGACTTGGACGACTCGTGCTCATACAGGAAGATTGCGTCGTTGTTGAGGATCATGA
>NW_004797705.1:587831-588951 GCF_000002075.1 Aplysia californica
GTAAAGAACTATGACCTTTCAGGTAAAGAACTATGACCTTTCAGGTAAAGAACTATGACCTTTCAGGTAAAGCCCTGTAGCCAGGAGATGTAACGGGAAAACATCTCTAAAACAAAACTTTAATTTTTGGGGGTCTAAATCTACGGTCACCATGGTAACGGTGGCCATATTGAAAATGAATAGCTTTCATTAAAGTAAAAAGGATTTTCTAGCTACCAACCGAATTTGTTCAAATTTTGGTCGTACTCAATACACAATTTATGCAGTTGGGATCTTGGATATCTTGAATAGGAAAAAAGATAGAGATGGATAACTGACCTACCCCTTCATGCTTCTGAATTAGATTACACAATCATCCTTGTAACTCACTTATGAAAGCATCGATTTGATTTTCCACCTGTACAAAGTTAGGTTATGGCGGGAATAACCAGCCCTGAACACCTGTACAAAGTTAGGTGATGGTGAACACCTGTACAAAGTTAGGTTATGGTGGGAATAACGAGCCCTGAACACCTGTACAAAGTTAGGTTATGGTGGGAATAACGAGCCCTGAACACCTGTACAAAGTTAGGTTATGGTGGGAATAACGAGTCCTGAACACCTGTACAAAGTTAGGTTATGGTGGGAATAACGAGCCCTGAACATTTCATTGGGATCAAAAAGACAATAACAAAATAGATGAGAAAAGGCTATCAAAAAATGAAGTTTTGAGAAAAACGACATTTTGTTATTTAAATGGAAAAATAAAAGTTCAAGGACAGAAAATCTGAAAGATGTTGATTGTAACAAAAAGAGTAAGCATTTTTTAGATTTAAAAGTGGTTAAAGTATATAATACTTAAAAAGTCCAGATACGATAAACTGAACCAAAATCGTCAGCTTTATAACCAGCCCCCCCCCTCCCCCCCCCCATCCGTACGCCTTGTGGTCACACACACACACACACACACACACACACACCCTTTAAAATTGAACTGATCTATTTTTACCACGAGATATCGATATTTCAATTTGTCCGTGGTGAAGCAGTAGACGATTCCGTGTGTCGTTTGGTGGGATAACGAGGGTGGAGATTGGTGACGTCATCGGCTCAGAGCTCATTACGGTGACCTAGTTCTGGT
>NW_004797705.1:590470-592949 GCF_000002075.1 Aplysia californica
GGGGGGAGGGGGGCTCATTGATTTACACTCTGACCAGTTCCGGACTAGAGCATGTTCTTGATAAAGTCGTTAGTCTGGTTTAGTTGAAGTAGCAGTTTACGGCACTTACGAACCAAATACGTCTTACAAGTGCCAAAGCTTCATAGTGTTACTAGAGAGTACTAGAAAGAAAACGAAGGAAGATAGGGACATCAGATGTTTGATTGTGGAGATGGAGCAAACCACAGCAGAGCACCCACCAGCCACCCAGAGAACTATCTACACCTTCTGGAGTAAACACTGGAGTTAGACAAGGCTGTATATTATCACCTGTACTTTTGGGAATTGACATCGATTTTGTCATGAGACAGAGCAAATACACTGAAACAGGCGTTGGATGGGCAAATGACACATATTTGGGCGATCTAGATTTTCCAGATGACATCTGCCTATTAAACAGCACAGTATATGAAATGCAATTTTAAAAAACACCGAACTAGCAAAAGTTGCTCGAAAATGTGGCCTTATAATAAATATATCCAAAAGAGAAGTGCTACGGCTATCATCAGAAACTACGCCCGTCACTCTCTATCGAGGACTCCTTGCAGAAATTAGTAAATCCAAATACCTTGGCAGCATTATATCCAAAACTTCAGACTGCCTAGACGACGTCCATCAAAGGTTTTAAAATGCATGGATCGCCTTGGTGAAATTAAAAACAATATGGAAGTCAAAGATAATCTAATTAAAGACGAAATTAAAACTATATAATAGCAATACTTTGATTGTATTGACGTATGGTTCAGAGATATGGTAATAGCAATACTTTGATTGTATTGACGTATGGTTCAGAGATATGGTAATAGCAATACTTTGATTGTATTGACGTATGGTTCAGAGATATGGAAAACAAACAACACAATGTAACGGAAAATAAACAGCTTCCAAATAAATTGTCTACGTAGAATTTTATTAACAAAATGGAATGAATTTATTACAAATGATGAAGTGTTGTAAAGAGCTGGAATTGAAGATATCAACACGACCATAACAAGGAGAAGATGGAGATATCTAGGACATGTTTTGAGAAGGCTGAAGACAAGACTGCCCTATCAGATGTGGTATTGGAGACCAACTGGAAAGAGAAAGCGGGGAAGACCGACTGGAAGCTATAGAGGCACAATAAGAGATGAGGCAATCACCCAGGGCCTGGATGTGTCAAGGTTGGAGGACGTGGCCAGGGACAGACAAGCTTGGCGTCGACTGCTCTCCGCCTTATGTACCTGACGGTATAGGGAGAGAGGAAGGAAGGAAGGAAGGAAGGAAGGAAGGAAGTATTTCCCTTCAAATGTAAACATAGCAAGTTCGAAAGTGACAAAGCAACAACAAATCTACAATTGGAGAAATCTTGTGACATTGAACATTTAGATATGACACGTATGTTCAAAAAGAATTCCTGTCGTAAGATCACCTGTAAGATCCATAAATGTGAACACAGCAACATTAAATAGAACAGTTTCTGTTTTCAAATGGGACACTGCACGCTTAAATGTGCCGCTGATAGAAACTGATTAGTGAAGTCTACATAGCACAACCACGAGAGAACCCAGAGCCTGCCTTCCTCACCCCCGCCCTCCACTCCTCTTTTCCTATGTATGCAAGTCGGACAACCACCAGCACATTTCTTAGCGGACTACTATAACCATGGAAACATTGGTACACACACCTGTAATGATAGGAGCACATTACCCGTTTATCCGGCCTTGCCAAGATGACCCTGCAAGGCAGTGTCCAGGGAAAAAGGAGCAGAGGCAGACCGAAGAAGAGTTGGGAGGACAACATCAAGGAATGGACAGACCTGGAACTCTAAGACACGCTCAGAAAAGCTGAAGACCGGACGGAGTGGAGGAAGCTGGTGGCCAAATCTTCTGGTAGGATATGTGAGTGTTGGTCGGAAAATGGCGTTGATGAGCTTCGCCTTGGTGCTCATGTAGATAGTGGGATGTTTCAGGAAAGGGCCGAGTTGATGACTGACTGCGTTGGCGTTCTGACATCTTGTCTCTATTTCTCGATCTAATTTTCCATTTTCTGTGAAAATGCTGCCCAAGTATTTGAATTCTCTGCTTTGTTTTAGTTGGGATCCATTGATGTTGATATCCACTTTACCTGGTCTCCTGCTAATTGTCATGACCGTTTAGTTGGTTCATATGCTCCTGTAGCTGGGTCTTGTTGTTAATCATTGCCAGGTCGTCTGCGAACACGAGTTCGTTGAGTGTCTCTGGGTCTGGGTTGGCCTCTTTTGTAATCTGGTCCATGTAGATCACGAAGAGCAGAGGGGAGAGATTGCAGCCCTGTCTGACTCCGGATGTTACTGGAAACCAGTCCGATGTTCCACTGGTAGTTCGGACAGCGCTTCTGCTGTTGGCATAGATAGCCCTGATGTTGTCTAGCAGCTGTCCCTTGATGTCGTACTGCTCTAAGATCTTCCATAGCTTGTTTC
>NW_004797705.1:593049-594858 GCF_000002075.1 Aplysia californica
CTGTCTGCTTCATCTGTCTGCTTCATCTGTCTCTCTGTCTGCTTCATCTGTCTGCTTCATCTGTCTCTCTGTCTGCTTCATCTGTCTGCTTCATCTGTCTCTCTGTCTGCTTCATATGTCTCTCAGTCTGCTTCATCTGTCTGCTTCCTCCGTCGAGTGGGTGTTGTGTTGTTTGTTTGGTTTCCCCTGCCTTGATGATGAGAGAAGTTGACCCTGAGCGATTCCTCGAACGTTCTTGTAGCTGCAGCCGTTGTGCTGTAGGGCTCGTCTTGGCACCGTGGAATAAGATCGTTTGGATCAGGTTGAGAAAGCAATCAGGTGCCAGGTATGTCTTTAGATTTTACCTATAAAGTTTTGATATATACATGTATATATTATATACATGTATTCAATCAGCTAGATCTATTGGAATTTCCTTTCAGAGAGTATTTTTGCTTACATAAAGTCACGAGATGTTTCCGAGATGGTATGTTGCTGCCTGTGAAATACATGATGAATGTTTAGTTGCCACTGTCGGCTGTGGGAACCCTGAGCTGTTCTCTCACATTGTCCTCCTTTTCCAATTCAATGTATATTCTGCAGCAATTCATGTCTAATGTCAACAGTGAAGCGCCGTAAGGCTACGCGTCCACCAAAATAGAGATCACCTCCAGGCCAGGTTAATGTACGAAGTTCTTGCGTGGTGTACAACACAGGCTAATGTACAAACTCTTGCGTGGTGTAGAACACAGGCTAAGGTACGAAGTTCTTTCGTGGTGTAGAATCGACTCAAAAAGATCCGCGTCCACCAACGTGAGACCCTCTGGTCAGACCGGCTAAACCTATTTGTCCAGTGTGTTATGATTACTTGAACAACAGACATCACCACAGGCGATTTATCTATTTATGTACCTGTTTAA
Organism: Aplysia californica; assembly: GCF_000002075.1. NCBI lineage: Eukaryota > Metazoa > Mollusca > Gastropoda > Aplysiida > Aplysiidae > Aplysia > Aplysia californica. The sequence continues at coordinate 593,949 of NW_004797705.1, forward strand.
AAAACTAAAAAGCAACAAATTATAATAATGGGGACAATTGTTGGTAAGTTGGGACGATGAGAAGAAGAAATAACAACAACAACAACAACAAAAAGCTGGGACTGGGATTCGAACCCACGCTCACAAAATAATATTTTGCGTTTCAAACGCAGACACGCTGTTCACTCGGCCATCAGAACTTTCAACAGCGATGGGTAGATTAAGCTTTATATTTACAATTTACAGCACTGTTTCAGGAAAGGCAAAACGACATATATCGAGATGTAGATCTAGGCCTAGATCTATTATTTTGACAACGAAGACGGTGAAAATGTCGGAAACACGGGAAGGGGGTGTGTCAATGAGGCGGCAGGTATTGGATGGGCAGATAAGGTCTGGAGAAAACAAAAAATTAGCGAAAAATTGGAAGCACAAAACAGAGAACGTAGATCTAGACACGTCCTTGGCCTATTTTTAACCTAGCCTATTTTTAGCTCTCCCGAGAGCGAAATAATCTAGATTTAGGTCAAGTGCTTTAATTTCATTTTTTGGGGCTGTTTTTCAGCACAAATCTGCTATTGTACAACATATTATAATGAGATACAACTTTGTTGATCATGTAAAATGCGACGAAGAAGCAAAAATGTTCTTGAAGATGCAAATTCCCTTCCAAAATGAGTCGAATCGAGGCTTTCTTAGTCCCCTGTACGACTGACGAAAAAGCGTGCATGCAGGAAAATGGCGTAGTCAGGCAAAGGCAGTCAGTGACTGACAAAAACAAGCTCATTTGCATGTGAACTTGGCCTGCAAGTGCAAGTGACGAAAAAGCGCAGTGGACGCGGGGCCTTAGAAAGCCGTAACAAAAGCAACAGAAACAAAAGACAATAAACAAAACAACTGGAACGAAAAAGAGCTGTGTTTTTTTCCTGGG
>NW_004797705.1:595141-597249 GCF_000002075.1 Aplysia californica
GGGGGTCAGGTAGCTATTGATTTCAGCGTGTATTCTCCTGTATATTTATTTGTCGACAGGAAAGCTTGTATTCTTTGATCTTTTCTACAGTATATGGTCAATAGATTAATTAATCAGTTACATGTCAAGAAAACGTGGTTTTGTGTATCGGTTTGTATTTCATTCTATTTGTTTTTGTATTCGTGTGTGTTTGTGTATTCGTGTGTGTTTGTGTATTTGTGTATTCGTGTGTATTCGTGTGTATGTGCATTCGTGTGTTAGTGTATTCGTGTGTTTGTGTATTCGTGTGTTAGTGTATTCGTGTGTTTGTGTATTCGTGTGTTAGTGTATTCGTGTGTTTGTGTATTCGCTGAATAACCCGGGCGTGTGTGAAGCTTCTGTTCCCCGACAATTGGTCCTATACAACTACTATTGTTCCTTTTACTTTCTCAGAGGTAGTTCTTTGATCAGAGGTTTGATCTTGGGGGGGGGGGGTTTCAAGGATTAATTGTAGATTTTGCAACACGTTTAGGTCACAGTTGAGCATTTCACTTGAATAAAAAAAGTTGAAAACAGAGACAAGTAGAGTAGTAAAAGTCACCCCTTCCACCCCCCCCCTCCCCACTTCTCCGAGTTTATCAATCATTTTCTAAATGACATCAGAGCTACCCTTCTCCCTCCGAGACCTAACATAGACAACACACTCTACGGAACATTACAGCAACTGCAGCAAACCTGCACTTACCACTACATGGCATTGGACAGAAGGGCGAGAGCCCAGCTGTTGCTGGATCGATAACAACAACAACAACATCAATCATTTTACCTTTCCTGTCGTCATCCTTAGACTCGCTGCTGTCATCGCTGTCATCGTCATAACTGTCATCATCTCTGTCATCTTTGCTGTGGGCCACATCGTCACTTTCATCGCTCTCCTCACTCTCCTCATACCCTCCGTAGTAACCTCCGCCTCTCACTTCTTCTTCTTCTTCCTTCTGTCCTTCCAAATGTCCATGTTCCTCCTCCTGTTCCTCCAGATATCCCGCCATTTGTTCTTCTCTCACTCCAGACTCACCCTGCTCCTCGGAGCTTCCGCTGTGCTGTTGGTAGCTGTTTTGTTGCTGTTGGTAGCCACTGCCTTGTTGAGTGTAGCCATTTTCCTGTTGTTGAGTGTAGCCATTTCCCTGTTGTTGAGTGTAGCCATTTTCCTGTTGTTGAGTGTAGCCATTTCCCTGTAGTTGAGTGTAGCCATTTTCCTGTTGTTGAGTGTAGCCATTTTCCTGTTGTTGGGTGTAGCCATTTTCCTGTTGTGGAGTGTAGCCATTTTCCTGTTGTGGAGTGTAGCCATTTCCCTGTTGCTGAGTGTAGCCATTTCCTTGTTGCTGAGTGTAGCCACTGTTTTGTTGAGTGTAGCCATTTTCCTGTTGTTGAGTGTAGCCATTTCCTTGTTGTTGAGTGTAGCCATTTTCTTGTTGTTGAGTGTAGCCATTTCCTTGTTGTTGAGTGTAGCCATTTCCCTGTTGTTGAGTGTAGCCATTTCCCTGTTGTTGAGTGTAGCCATTCCCCTGTTGTTGAGTGTAGCCATTTCCCTGTTGTTGAGTGTATCCATTTTCTTGTTGTTGAGTGTAGCCATTTCCTTGTTGTTGAATGTAGCCATTTTCTTGTTGCTGAGTGTAGCCATTTCCCTGTTGTTGAGTGTAGCCACTGCTGTTTTGCTGTTGCTGTTGGCTGCCATGCTGCTGATATCCATGACTGTGACCGTTGTGCTGCTGTTGGCCACTGCTGTTCTGCTGTTGCTGTTGCTGTTGCTGTTGCTGTTGCTGTTGCTGTTGCTGTTGCTGTTGCTGTTGCTGATATTGCTCATAGATGCTTTGGAGGAGCGTTTCCACATAGCTGAGGCTTTGGCCTTGGCCTTGACCCTGACCCTGACCGTGGCCCTGACCGTGGCCCTGACCTTGACCCTGACCTTGCCCCTGCGAGCTGTGCGAGCCACCAGAGGTGTGGGAGAAGTAGGAGGAGGTGGCCGAGGAAGGATTGGAACCCGGGGCGGTCGCGAGTCGTGTGAGGAGCTCTACCATCTGGGGCTGGGGGTGGCTGGGCTGCTGGAGGGAGAGAAACCTGGGGAGGTG
>NW_004797705.1:597757-599248 GCF_000002075.1 Aplysia californica
CTTAATCAGCTGCTTGCACTGTATGCTTCCCGGGAAGCTGAGCATGTTTCGGAGTGTTCTATGGTCTGCTGGGGTAATAATATAGTGTAAAGTGCATAGAGCCTGCTGTTGAGCGGGGATATGCGCTATACAAATGCTATCTATTATTATTATTATTATGTGCTGTAGAAAAATCGTCCGGCATCTCTTTATTAAATCACATAAGGAAAATATACGCCAAGATACTAGAACAGCGGATAAGACCTATTGTAGAGAGAAATCTGAGCAAAGCTTAGTTTGGATTCCGAAAAGGAAGAGGATGCATGGATGCTGTATTCGCATTACGACAGATATGCGAAAAAATCATCGAACACAACAAAGAATCCAACATCGTCTTTATAGACCAGGAGAAGGCTTTTCACAGAGTAAACCACGCAAAACTCTGGAAGATACACGAAAAGTATGACGTCAGAGGACAATTGTTAGATAATGTCAGAGCTCTATATACCAACAGCAGAAGCTCAGTAAGAACGAAGGAAGGCAACACAGACTGGTTCAAAGTAAGATCTGGAGTACGACAGGGATGCGTTCTGTCTCCCCTCCTGTTTATAATGTATAAGGACACAATAACGCAAGACGCAAATCAAAGCGTTATACATTAATATATCATATTCCCTTTGCCAAATCCTGTCAAATTGCTATAGTCCTAAATGGCGCTGAGACCTGGACTTTGACAAAGAGAGAAGAAAAGAAAATAGCCGCATTTGAGATGTGCTGTCACAGAATGTCCAGAATAAGCTGGAAAGCAAAAAAGACAAACAATGAGGTGTGTCAGATTCTCCACTCAAGACAAACCCTGCTGAATAAGATAAAGTCATCACTATCATCAATGTATTCCGCCCCTGGTAGGGTATAGGCCACATACAAGCTCCTTCCATTTATCTCTGTCCTGGGCCATCCATCCAAGCTCGTTCCAAGTGAGCTTCATCTCTCCCATGTCCCTTTCCACGCAACTCCTCCATGTTTCCCGTGGCCTACCCCAGCCTCGTGCTCCCTGTGGGTTCCACTGCAGTGACTGTCTTGTGATGTCTTGGCTGGGCTTTCTGAGGGTGTGTCCCATCCATCGCCACTTTCTTAGTCCTATTTCTATTTCTATATCCTTTTGTCCTGTCCTTTCCCACAGCTCTTCATTTATTATTCTGTCCTGCCACTTAATTCTAAGAATACTCCTCATATATCTGTTGATGAAAGTCTGGACTTTATTTAGTATTGTCTTTGTTGTCTTCCAAGTTTTGCAGCCGTAGAGGAGCACAGACTTGACGTTGGAGTTAAAGAGTCGAATCTTGGTGCGCAGTGAGATGTTGCTTGCTTTCCAGACTTTTGATAACTGATTGGATGCTGACATTCTCTTGGCGGTTCTTGCTTTAACGTCTGCCTCGTTTCCACCTTTACCGTCGATGACACTTCCAAGGTAGGTAAAGGAGTCCACTTCTCCCAGGGGAGTGTCTTCCA
>NW_004797705.1:599348-600907 GCF_000002075.1 Aplysia californica
CAAGCGGACCAGAAAAAACCCACCACCACCACCAACAACAACAACACCACCAACAACAACAACACCACCAACAACAACAACAACACCACCAACAACAACAGCATCAACAACAACAACAACAACAACAACAACAACAACAACAACAACAACAACAACAACAGCAACAACAACAAACCCCTAACTCGGATACGATGTGGCCCTGACTACACGACCCATATGAACACATATAAGTACACACCAAAGCACACACACACACACACACACACACACACACTGTGTCAGCGCAGCTCATAAGCGCGGCTAATTATCGCAGTTGTCATAGAGAATTACGGCCTCTGCCCTCTCACCCCGCGGTCACATCGCAACTGCTCTAATCGGACATCGCAACTGCTCCAATCGGACATCGCAACTGCTCTAATCGGACATCGCAACTGCTCTAATCGGACATCGCAACTGCTCTAATCGGAATGTGATGACTGCCCGGGGCCCGCCTGGAATGCCGGACTATGCCGGACATCGTCGAGCTGACCGGTGCTTGGTACAGGGAGGGGGGAGACATGATACACTCCGGACATTGTCCAAGACAGCCGCGCATTGTCGGGGAGGAGAGAGGCCGTCTTGGGCAGGTGCTCATCTCACACAGGGGCACTGGAATGTTTACAGACACAAACCGTGAACCGGGCTAACGGGGAGTGGTTGTTATAACAGGTGATTGTCTTGTACAGATTGCCGTTAGGGCAGGTGATTGTCTTGTACAGGTGGCTGTTTGTACAGGTGATTGTCTTGTACAGGAGGTCGTTTGTACAGGTGATTGTCTTGTACAGGTGGTCGTTTGTACAGGTGAGTGTCTTGTACAGGTGGTCGTTTGTACAGGTGATTGTCTTATATAGGTGGCCGTTAGAGAAGGTGATTGTCTTTTACAGGTGACCGTTTGTACAGGTGGCCGTTTAGTACAGGTGATTGTCTTATACATGTGGCCGTTAGAGCAGGTGATTGTCTTGTACATGTGACCATTTGTACAGGTGATTGTCTTGTACAGGTGACCATTTGTACAGGTGATTGTCTTGTACAGGTGGCCGTTAGAGCAAGTTTGACTGTAGTTTGTCTGACCAACAGAAAATCGTGACGAGGTAAATACTTGAGGGAAACCATAGAGGGGGCTCTCGTGGCCGAGAGATTAAAGTGTTCGCCTCTCATTCAAAGGTCCCGGGTTTGAATCCGGGTAGGGACCGAAACAAATTCTCTAAAACTGTCTCCTTTCACCTCCTTTCCTGCTCTCTGGCAATGTTCTGTCGTCTGCTTTCGTCTCCACTTTCTGCCCCCACCCCCTCACCCACTTTGCCCCCTCCTCTAGGCTTCTGACTCTTTCTGCAGCCTTTCTACTGCTACTCCTTGGCCCCTCCTTACTGCTGTCTTTCAGCCACACCCCTGATCTTCTGGTAGGAAAGATCTACACCTTGCCTTCTCGGACAAGGGCGAAAAATCTTGGAGGTCCCGTGTGCAAGTTGCGCATGTAAAATATCACTTGGTGGTCTAAAATCGATAAGAGTAGGCTTCGG
>NW_004797705.1:601007-603851 GCF_000002075.1 Aplysia californica
AGGAGTCCACTTCTCCCAGGGGAGTGTCTTCCACTGTCACAGCAGGGCTTGAAACTTTTCCTAGCTTCACTACTTTCGACTTGCTCAGATGTATACGTAGGCCAACACTCCTGGATAGGCTGTTGAGTTCCTTGGTCTTTTCTTGCATCTGAGCATGTGTGTGAGAGAGCAGTGCAAGGTCATCGGCGAAGTCCAAGTCGTCCAGCTGCTGCCAAGGGATCCACTACAGTATTCCATTACGTTTGCCTCTGGTGGCTTCTTTCATGACCCAGTCAATTGCCAGTATGAAGAGGAAAGGTGAGAGCAGGCATCCTTGTCGCACTCCTGTCTGTACCTGGAATGGATCTGAGAGTTTTCCTTCGTGGAAGACTTGGCAGCTTGTTCCATCATAGGTGGCCTTCACGAGCTTGACGATTTTCTCAGGTATTCCAAAATGCCGCATGAGTTTCCACAAAGTTTCCCTGTCCACGCTGTCAAACGCCTTTTCATAGTCAATGAAGTTGACCACGAGTGGTGAATTCCATTCAAGCGATTGCTCAACAATGATACGTAGAGTAGCGATCTGGTCCACACATGATCGGTTGAATCCTGCCTGGTTTCCTCGGAGCTTCTCGTCTGTTGCCAGCTTGATTCTCTCCAGGAGTATCCTGTTAAAGACTTTCCCAGGTATGGACAGGAGTGTAAATACATCTGTAGTTGTTACAATTACTGAGGTCTCCTTTCTTTGGCAGCTTGATTAGGTGGCCTTCCTTCCAGTCTGATGGCATTTCCTCCTTTTGCCAAACTTTTTCGAATAGAGCATAAAGAATTTCCCCTGATGTATCTTTAGCTGCCTTAAGGGCTTCTGGTGGTATATGGTCGGGACCAGCTGCCTTGTGGGACTTCAGTGTTTTTATATCTGCAGCAGTTTCCTCTCTTGAAGGTGGTTCCGTAACTTTTGGAAGGTCAATTCTAGCTGGAAGAATGTCTGGTTGGTTTTCTGGAGGTGGTCTGTTCAAGAGTTAATCAAAGTGTTCTCTCCATCGGTTCAGTTGCCCCTCTTGGTTGAGGATAGTCTTTCCCTCTTTGTCTTTCACTGGTAGAGTGGGCTTGCTGAACCTACCTGAAAGAGTTCTTGTAGTCTGGTGTACAATCCTCAAGTGCCCGTCTGTTGCTGCTTTCTCAGCCTTTTCGGCGAGGCCGTTCAGGTAGGTAATCTTGTCCTTTCGGGCACCAGGTCAAATTGACGCCGTCTGGTGAGTAGAGCGCCGTGCGCGTGATGTGGTAGCTGTAGTCGACACAGGGTTTTGATAAGTTTAATTTTGTAGTTGGTAGACTGTACTCTGTTACTTGTTCTACCTACGATTTATTTCCTTCTCAGAAACTGTCCGAAATTCTACATGTTAAGAAAAGGTTCAGGAATTTATCATACTTCCAGCTATGTAAACTGTAGGAACGGTTGCAGTCGTGTTGATGAAGTTGTGATGTTGCTGCCGTTGGTAAAGATGATGAAGTTGGGGCTGTTGATAATGACGCTGATGCTGATGCCGTTGATAATGACGATGATTTTGATGATGTTACAGCATTGATCTGAACAAAGAACACAAATATAGATTAGATATAGAAGATCCTAAAACGATACTGAGAATAAAACAGTAGTAGCTTCAGAACAGTGTTCCTTGAAGTCAAAGATAGTCTTATCTTCCTCTGCTCCATTGAGTCACGAGGTGGGCACCCTCTCTTCCCAATAATTTTTCGTAGCCAAAAGTCAACGAAAACTGAGGCTCCGTCTTTGACCCGGTGACATTGTGATAGTGTGTACCTAGGGTACCAGGTCAAGAGTTGGGTGTGATATTGTGTACCTAGGGTACCAGGTCAAGAGTTGGGTGTGATATTGTGTACCTAGGGTACCAGGTCAAGAGTTGGGTGTGATATTGTGTACCTAGGGTACCAGGTCAAGAGTTGGGTGTGATATTGTGTACCTAGGGTACCAGGTCAAGAGTTGGGTGTGATAGTGTGTACCTAGGGTACCAGGTCAAGAGTTGGGTGTGATAGTGTTGACCTAGGGTACCAGGTCAAGGGTTGGGTGTGATAGTGTTGACCTAGGGTACCAGGTCAAGGGTTAGGTGTCATAGTGTTGACCTAGGGTACCAGGTCAAGAGTTGGGTGTGATAGTGTTGACCTAGGGTACCAGGTCAAGAGTTGGGTGTGATAGTGTTGACCTAGGGTACCAGGTCAAGAGTTGGGTGTGATAGTGTTGACCTAGGGTACCAGGTCAAGAGTTGGGTGTGATAGTGTTGACCTGGTATCGCAGGTAAAATACTACTCAGAATAATTATGATGAGAATATGGAATAATATTCTCCCAGAGATAACCCAAGAACAATGTGGATTTATTGAAGGCAAAGGCACTGTAAATGCCATATATGTCATCAGAACAACAATAGAACGTGCCCTAGAAGTTCAGAAAGATCTTCATTTATGTTTTATAGACTACACCACACTGTACTTTCTCCAGACTTGCTCTCCCTGAATAGTGAAAATAATATCATGAGACACATAGATGAAATGCCTGGTATCTCGCTATGGAGACATAATGTAAACAATCTAAGATGTGCAGACGACACAGTCCTAATAGCAGAAGATGAAGAACACCTGCAGAATCTATTGAATGTCATCGTACAAGAGAGTGACAACATGGGCTTAAACCTAAACATCAAGAAAACCGAAACGATGGTGATAAGCAGAAATACTCCAATCCCAACATGCAATATCAAAATCAATGATACCACCCTCAAGCAAGTACAACATTTTAGATATTTGGGGACCATTATATCATCAGATGGGGAGATGTCACACCGAAATT
>NW_004797705.1:603951-606366 GCF_000002075.1 Aplysia californica
TGGGCAGTGGGCAGTGGGCAGTGGGCAGTGGGCAGTGACACAGGGAAGTTTTTATCCAGATCAAAGAGTAGCGGCCATGCCTGGGCCCGGTCTAGGGTAGTATACTTCAAGTCTGAGGGTGGAAGCAAAGAGCGTATTTATTCCATCTATTCGTTCAAACCTACGACTTCACTCACTGAGGACGCGCAATGTTTTACGTCAGAAGACGCGTTGTTTCGGAATACTTAAAAAAAAGTGCCACAACTTCTTAATTCATACAGATATTTCAATTCCGTGTTCTTTATCTGAAACTGAAAAAGGCACCCATTAATGTGCTTGCTACCAAATGTGCAATTCCTGTTTCTGATTGGTGTAGAAAGGTTGGGAGTGTGCAGCATTCTAGGCTTTGGTCTGTTGCTGATCGGACGTGTGTGACCGCGAAGTCTTCCAAGAGTTCAACCAGTGTTGGCCAACTCGGGCGGTATCGCCCACTCGTGGGTGATGTGCTGGTGGCCGGTGGGACTCACATTGACAGTGGCAGCTGTTGTTTTGTGCTCCCTTTGGAAATACTTGTCGGTGGGCGGGGCGAAATGTCCCTCTATTACAGCTGGCAAAACTGGGCAGTGGCTACAGAAAGGTTGACACGCACTGATCTAAACAATTTCCAAGAAAAACAAACAAACCCAAACACTTCTGATCTTTCTGCTACCATGGAAACTGTGTCAGATTACAAAGCAAAATCTTCAAGGTTATTTGAAACTCATTTGCTCATGTATTTCTTTCCGTATATTTCCTGGAGGTAAAGGGGAGAGGGGAGAGGGGAGAGGGGAGAGGGGAGAAAAGATACACAATGGAAACCGTCGTAGATTTAGAATTGCCAGTCCTAGGAAAACTTAGATATGCATACGCCCCCCACCCACCACAAGCCCCCCCCCCCCAACCACATCTGTTGTATATATCATCTGTTGCAGATATCATCTGTTGTAGATATCATCTGTTGTAGATATCATCTGTTGTAGATAGCTCTTTAACCCCACCCAGCCAGGTTTTGCGTGGTCTGTCTTTCGCCCTGACTCTCGTGAGTACATCTATATTATGGAACATGATTTTCACAAAGCGGAATAGGATACGAACGGCTCAATTCTGGAGTATTTTATACCAATGTATAACGATTGACATTTACGATGTTAAAAATACTTAAGTTCAGAATCATGTAAATCTACCTCCGTAATGCTTTTAAGAATATTGAGCTATCTCTGCTCCGATTCTGGGGTCTCAAAAGTGTGTAATTTCTGCTGGAAAGTGACGAAAAGATCGGGCCGCGGAATTATACCATAGATAAATGCCGCGATTAGAGATGGTACTTGAGAGTTCCATACAGCGGAGACTTGGAGAGGTGAGGACGACAGATGATGGATAGGACAGAAAGAACAAACCACACCAGAGCACCCGTCAACCACCCACTTAACCAATCCGATAAAACCCACAAGATAAAGACATAATTAGAACATCTGAACCAATCAGCAACATGTGGAAAACATAATTATAGAACTACCATGTCAACTATAAAACCTTAATGTGACTAGCGAAGATACTATTGGTCGATCTAAGTTGGCGTCTGTCAATAAGTGGCAGATGCTAACCTCTCCCAGAGGAAAAGGAAGAATCATTATAAACGTATTCCACGTACAAGCAAAGCTGTGATGTAGGCTAAGTGAACACTGAGAGCCGGGGAGAGCAAACGTCTCACACACCAGCGTTCGGCAAGTTACACATTATCGGTTTATGCTAAATAGTCACAGCGTAGTGTGCAAAAGCTGAAGTGATACGAATGATGAAAATTGTTATAATAATAGTAGTAATAATTGCTTTGACATATTGCATATCCGCACTCAGTGCGCCCAACAGTCATTACTACCCCAGGCGACCCTAGAACTCTCCGAGGAATTCCCGGCCTCCAGGGAAGCATACAGTGCAAGCAGACGATTAGGCGCTCCAAAAAGGGACATTTTATTGCTCGGATAAATTCTTAATTATTGTTAAAAGGTAAATTTTGCCATCTCGTAAATCAACCGTTTTATTAGACTACTTGAAATTCACATGTTATTTTCTTAATGCTTTACGCTTCCATTGTAAGAGTCTTATAGATTTGGATGTTTTTTCAGTTTTAAGAAGAGTTTTGCCGCATTTGCAACACACAGATGTTCTATTAGTTCCGGAGATTAGAGGTACTGCTAGAGAGTAGCGTACAGAGACAAAAAGAAGGGGAGATAAGGACGATAGATGTCTGGTAAGTTAGAAAGAGCAAACCACATCGGATCACCCACCAACCACCCAGGACTCCAGTGTGAGGACTTCAGTCCTGTCTGTCAGGGTCACCCGGGCTGACAGGGACAGGTCCGGGCAGAAAGGGAAAGATCTCACGCCGTCCACACG
>NW_004797705.1:606839-607701 GCF_000002075.1 Aplysia californica
TCCGGTTTGACCATCCTCATCACAAAATTGTCCAATCTAGGACAAACATCGGCGATCACGGCTTGCCATTCGTTCTTTTGCTCGGATGCTTTTTACAAAACTGTCATTTGTTATCTGGATCTTCCCCCGCCACTCATCTGTTCAGGCTGTACAAGTAAGTTGGTCCGAGTCTTCCCCTGCCTCGTCTGTACTTTACCAGTAAATGGTCGACGTTACGTCCCTTCTGTCTATAGAAATGTCTGTAGTCAACTTTACCAGTGGAAGGTCGACGTTACGCCATTCTGTCTATATAAATGTTCCAGTAACTCCATGTGTCTCCTCATAGTTGTTTTTGTCAGCCAGCAGCCCACGTGAGCTTCTTCAAGCACTACCTCCTTTGATATCTTTGACCACCCAACAGGAGGTAAATGAATATACGCATAGAGGTTATTGTGCCAAGACACACGACTGTTTAGTTTTAGTAGAGGTTTTACGGCACTCGCAACTGCATAAGGTCATATGAGCGCCATAAGATTAGAAGTCTTATAAGAGAGTAACAAACAGAAAAAGAAGGAGGGGAGAAAAGGACGATAGATGTTTGATAGAAAAGAAGGAGCAAATCACACCAGAGCACCCGCCAACCACCCGTTCACACGACTGTGAGTGAAACGAACACTGCTGATTTCTTCATTGACATTTTAACTTCCCAGGGACAGAGCAAATATGTACAGCTCGTAGGCTTGTAGCAGAACTAAAGCAATGTTGCAGAACATATTTTCGTATCATCAAACACATACACATACACATACACATACACACATACACACACACATACACATACACATACACATACACACATACACATACACACATACACATACAC
>NW_004797705.1:607801-612018 GCF_000002075.1 Aplysia californica
CAAGTTGACAACATGGCTGGGAACAGCAAGAACGACAGACACCATCGCTGCATGGCAAGATACAGTGAAGTGGAGGTCCATGATCGCCCACGCCAGTCAGCAAGGCACTGGATGATGATGAGATTTTGAAAAGAAAGAGAGAGCAAACCAAACCAGAGCACCCACCAGCCACCCACCGAACCAATCGAAACAAACCCACCGGGTAAAGACATAATCACAAAAACTGAACCAATCAGCAGCTAGAACAAGTAATAAATTCACGGCTTCTTCTATTTCCTAAAGGATCAACCGTTGAGTAGGTTCAAGACAAAGCCCTCAAGGATCAGCACCGTGTGGAAAACCTAATTATAGAATTACCACATCAGTTAGAAAGTCTTTAATGTGCTGTATAATATGAGTTGATCTAAATTGGCGTCTGTCAATAAGTGGCAGATGCTAACCTCTCCCAGAGGAAAAGGAAGAATCTTTATAAACGTATTCCACGTACAAGCAAAGCTGTGATGTAGGCTAAGTGAACACTGAGAGCCGGGGAGAGCAAACTTCTCATACACCAGCGTTCGGCAAGTTACACATTATCGGGTTATGCCCGGGGGGGGCAAATAGTCACGCCTGGTGTCTGGTGCTGCAACACGAGCAGACGTGAAACTAATGATGTAAATTATCTGTCATAATGTGCTAATAATTGGATATATATGGCGCTATCCGTACTTTGTGCACTACACAGCCATTGTTACCTCAACAGACCAATCGTAGAACACGCAGACAATTTATCGACTTCCCGGGAAGAATATGATTATAGCGCAAGCAGCCAATTAAACCACCAAACACTGACGAAAAGAAAGAATGAGAGAATTTTACTGCTCAAATAGATTTTTAATTACAGTTGAAAGGCAAATTTTGTTAGTTCGTAAATGCATCATAAAATTAGTCTACTTGAAATTCTCAAATCATTCTGTTTACACATTCATTGAAAAGTCTCAAAGATTCCAGTTTTAGTCAGAGTTTGTGCTCGCGGAAAAAAGAACAGTAACCAAAAAATTGGAAACCCAAACTTAGATCATATAAGTGCCGAAGATTAGAGGTGTTACAAGAGAGTAACATAGACAGACACAAGAGAGGGGAGATAAGGACGATAGATGTCTGGTAAGTTAGAAAGAACAAACCACAACGGATCACCCACCAACCACCCAGGACTCCAGTGTGAGGACTTCAGTCCTGTCTGTCAGGGTCACCCGGGCTGACAGGGACAGGTCCGGGCAGAAAGGGAAAGATCTCACGCCGTCCACACGCGAAGCACACACGCTATCCACTACACCACAGAGGTGGGTTTGAACCACCAACTAGAGAGGAAGGAATACAGACGCTAACCACTACACCCCAGAGGTGGGTTTGAACCAACCCCTAGAGTGGAAGGAATACAGACCTAGTAGTCTCCAGTGACGAGCCTGTGAGGGAATCAATGAACTATCCTGATGTCTTTCGCCACATTCTAGGCTAAGATAATTTGTATCCCTGAGGAAACACAGCTTAGGACATTTTACGTTCTTTCGCGACGAAATCAGGCACTAAAAATAACAACTGTTGTACCAGAGATGTGTGTTACAAACTGTACTGTAACTGCCCCAGTGACGTCACATCCGGTTGTCTACAGTTTTGTGATGATCAAGAATATCGTCCAGACCACCAACATGTGTATAGCTGTGTTTGGCATCCTCACAAATCTGTGTAACGTGGAGATATTTCGGCGGACAGGTATACTGGAAAGTGCGACTTCAGTCACTCTGTTTGCCCTCACAGTGGCTGATCTCTTCTCCCTTGTACTTTTTCTTGTGAATCCACTTCTCAGGTTCCAGATAGGAATGTCTTCCCCTCTCATCTACACGCTCTACGTCCAGGCTCTCTACAGTTTCCAGATGACCTACAAAATGTCCACCTTCTTCACAGTCTACCTCACGGTCCAAAAGTGTTGCTGCGTGGCGTTCCCGCTCAAGTTCAAATTTATTTTCACAGGCAAAAAAGTCCTGGCCACCCTGCTCGTTCTTACACTAGTCTGCTTTGCCTGTTATGCTCCTCTGATTCTCACCGTCAGATTTCGGTGGGTATTGAACCCACGTTTGAACAAAACTGTAGTAATTCCGAATTTTGCACCATATCGGCAGACGATAGTGAACATTGTGTACCCCCTGGTCTTTGCCGCAGACCCAACCGTCTCCCAAGTCGTGGTCATCAGCTGTCTGTTTGTCCTAACCGGCAAACTCCAACAGGCGACAAAGTTCCGAATGACCTCGGAGTTGCCAGGCAGCAAGGAGCCGTCCAAGGGGGCGCAACTCTCCGGGAAAGAGCTGAGGGCGGTGCAGTCGGTGGTGATTGTGGCCGCCATGTTTGTCGTCTGCAATCTCCCCAGCGTTCTCGTCATGTACGCCTCCTATGTGGAGCCAGAGTTCAACGACCTCAGACAGCTGGGAGAAATCTACAGTCTTGTGGGACTGCTCCGAATCTCTCTGCTTCTTCTCTGCTCCTCTCTCAACATGTTTGTCTACGTCACTTACAACTCCAGCTACAGACAGCAGCTGGTGGCTTTGTGGGGGAAACTTGGCGCAACACGGAGTCTGGGCGAGCCAGGGGGGAAATAGATAGACAGACTTGTACAAGCTTGTCGACATCACTTGACACAACACGGAGTCTGGGCGAGCGAAGGGGGAAATAGATAGACAGACTTGTACAAGCTTGTCGACATCACTTGACACAACACGGAGTCTGGGCGAGCGAGGGGGGAAATAGATACACAGACTTGTACGTGCTTGACGCCGTCACTTTGTGTACGGTATCATGTGCTAAGAGTTTTACGGCAGTTGAAACACAAATAGGTCAAATCAGTGATAAAGAAATGAGATGTTACGACTACTACTACTAGTAATAATACCCGTACAGTTCGGCTTTGTTCATGAAAAGGGCACCAGAAATGCTATCTTAACTATGTCAATGGAAAGATGTAGTGAAGCACAGACAGATAGATGATTCAAAGGCGTTCGATAAAGTTAGACATGATGAGCTATTGTGAATACTGGACATAGATGGGAAGGATCTACGAAATTACTAGAAATTTGTACTGAGACCAAAACGCTGCTGTACGAATTAATGGAGAATACAGTGAATATAAGCAGATTAGGCGAGGAGTGAGGCAAGGATGTGTTATGTCACCAGACCTCTTTAACATGTACAGTGAAACAATGCTTAGAAAGATAGAAGAATGTCCAGGTCTCAAAGTGAATGGCGAAAATACTAATAACATCAGATATATGCCGATGACACAGTTTCAATAGCAGACTCAGAAAAAGACCTTCAGTCGCCTCTAGGTACAGTTGTAAAGGAAAGTGAACGTAAAGGACTGTTGTTGAATGTAAAGAAAACAGTATGCATGGTAATACCACTACAAGAGAGCAGCAAATGGAGCTTAGGTCATTGAAATAACTTTGTCTAAGTCTGATCTTAGTTGCGTCGAAGGCGTATACTTATGAATGTCCCTTGAGATGCAGTATGGTTAAAGGCCATTGAGTAATGTCAAACATAAGGGGCAGATCTTGTAAACAATGCGTTTGTCTATGGGTAACCAGTGTAGATATTTCAGCATTGGGGTCACGTGGTTTCTATTGGGGTTTTTGTCTTTGTAAATCGAGCTGCACGGTTTTAGACAATTTGGAGGGGATGCAAAAGACGGTTTATTTTTTTGTAGTCCAGTTAGTAAAGAGTGTATGGAATCTCGTTATGACAGTATAAGTGATGCCACAAGTACTTTGGATGTTTTTCGTCTTGACCTACTTTCTAACTCTCCAATCTGCCGCGGCTGGCGGAACAAATCTTTGTACAATTCTCACTTACGTAGGAGGAAATGTGTTGAAATTGTCGTCAAGAACTACGCCAAGGTTTTTATTACTTTGTTGCTGTTCCTTATGTCTGGACAATTGACGCCATCTCGGTCAAGAGCTGCGTGTGGAGAAGTCACTTTGTGTCTGGTGTGGAGGTTGTGACCGTTAACTTCAATCTATCTTTGGTGGGTTTTTTAGGTTGCTAGATCTATGTGCAATGAGCAAACTGTCTGGGTTTTTCATTGACTAAGTTTATCGCTGGTCACCCAAAGACTGATGTCTGTCCGACCTTGGTTTGTTACCGTAGTCTTAGTGGTGGTGGCGTCAATGTTGAGAGTGATATATATATAT
>NW_004797705.1:612118-617018 GCF_000002075.1 Aplysia californica
GGGGGAAATAGATAGACAGACTTGTACAAGCTTGTCGACATCACTTGACACAACACGGAGTCTGGCCGAGCCAGGGGGGAAATAGATAGACAGACTTGTACAAGCTTGTCGACATCACTTGGCGCAACACGGAGTCTGGGCGAGCGAGGGGGGTGGGGTGGGGGGGGGGGAAATAGATATACAGACTTGTACAAGCTTGTCGACATCACATTGTGTACGATATCATGTGATTTATTGGCGCTTTGGTAAGAATTTTACGGTACTCGCAACGAAAACAGGTCAAATCAGTGCCAAAGAAATGACATGTTACGACGACTACTACAACTATGAGTTCTAAATCGAGAGATTTTCATAATTTACAATGTTCCATGCGCTTTACAATGCCGGACTCGTAATCGTGATGTTGCGGGTTCGGGGGTTCGAGCCTCAGCTCGGCCCGACGTTGTGTCCTTGGGAAAGACACTTTACACGAACTTCCCACTTGGCTCGGTCCTTTCGGAGATGGACGTTAATCTGGAAGGTCCCGCTTCTTAAATTACCCAATAAGAGAAAAGATAAGATAAAACTTTATTATCTCAGAGGGAAATTTTTCTTCCCTGTGCAGGACCGTAAAAACACATGCAGGTAAACATATACAATTTAAATTGTATTTTTCTCTCTTTAAAATTCAATATGAAAAGAGAAGAAAAGCTGACAAAATGCACGTTCACATCAGACGCATCATTCAACCACAAGCAGGAACTTAAGTACAAGACTTTTGGAGTTATATATAGATACATACTCTAAAGACCAACACACATCTATGCTCATTTTGACAAAAGCCTTATGCTAGATGGTAAAAAACTTCTTTTATATCTTTCTGTCTAAGTTTTTGGTGTGGGTTTTTTTTTTGGGGGGGGGCTTACAATTTGCGTGGAAAGGGGGCAGGGTGGGTCGTTTATAATGCTTTTTATCTTGTTTATACTTGTGATGTTATACATTTCATTAATTCTAGTAAAATCGTATCCAGAGATCTTGCTGGCTTTTTTAATGGTTCTGTCAAATTTTTCTCTATCTTTCACCTTACAATTTCCACCCAGCAGCAAACACGAGAATGGCATCCTCCACGCCCCTCTTGGCGCGATAGACAAATTGTATGTTGTCCTGTGTGTCTTCTGTTGATTTCCTCAGTTCTTTCAGAACCAGTTTTTCCAAACATTTCGTAAGGACTGATGTTAAAGCCACAGATCTTTGGTCGTTCTAATTTTGTATTGATTGTTTCTTTGGGACAGGAATTATTGCAGAGCATTTCCTCCAGAGTGGTATTATTTGTTCTTTCAGACATTTATTGAAAATATCAGTAGAAATGGGATTTAAGAGTAGAACACATTTTAATAATTATACTTTTTATCTCCATCGGGTTCATTCGCTTTGTGTAGTAAAAAGAAAATTTATCTTTTAAAATTGTTCTACTCAGTTATCTCCCATTCATAATGATATTTTCATAATGTCTTTGAAAGACCGATAGTGTTGATTGAAGCGTTAAAACCATACCCGTTCACAATTTCTCCATGTGTTTTATTAAACATAAATTTAATAGCTTTATAATGGCTTAAAGATACACTTAGCGTTCACTCTCATTGTTTCAGTAGAGGTTTTACGGCGCTTGCAACTGCATAAGGTCATATGAGCGCCTTCCGTTCACTCACAAGAGCACATAAAATGACACCAATATGTACATGAATGTATAGGTGCGTGAATACTGGAAGATAGACAGGAACACATGTGTAGAGAAACAATTCATGTACATAGTTTTAGAAATGTGGATAAGATCAAATACGGTAAACAGACTCAAGAAATAAAAGATAATAAGTTACGACTTATGCAGAGCATTGACTTTGTTACTGTTACTTAAATCTTGACCTATGACGTCACCTCGGTCAAGAAGTGTACCTGGAGTAGAAGCTTGTGGTCACTTCTGTGAATGTTGTGACCGCTAACTTTGCTATTTATCTTTGGTGTGTTTGTTTCTAGTGTTGCTGTGTGCAATGAGCCTGGTGTCTGTTTTGTTTTAGAATTGAACTTCAGTTGATGTTTGTTCCACCACAGCACAGCTAGATGTTTTGTGTACCCTGGCTTGTTACGTTAGTCTGTGTGTTGATGTCGTCAATGTTGCCGGCAGTATACATGTGTGTACCCTGGCTTGTTACGTTAGTCTGTGTGTTGATGTCGTCAGTGTTGCCGGCAGTATACATGTGTGTACCCTGGCTTGTTACGTTAGTCTGTGTGTTGATGTCGTCAATGTTGCCGGCAATATACAAGTGTGTACCCTGGCTTGTTACGTTAGTCTGTGTGTTGATGTCGTCAGTGTTGCCGGCAGTATACATGTGTGTACCCTGGCTTGTTACGTTAGTCTGTGTGTTGATGTCGTCAATGTTGCCGGCAATATACAAGTGTGTACCCTGGCTTGTTACGTTAGTCTGTGTGTTGATGTCGTCAGTGTTGCCGGCAATATACATGTGTGTACCCTGGCTTGTTACCTTAGTCTGTGTGTTGATGTTGCCGGCAGTATACATGTGTGTGTCATCAACACAGAGATGGTAGTTCATTTTGTATTTTTTTAAAGAATGTTAACAAGACGTTGTGCATAAAGTGGGACAATAACAGGCCCAAGTTCTGATCCCTGGGGAACACCACATTTAAGAGGCATATAGGTGTACTTACACGTACATACATACATACATACATACATACATACATACATACAAACATACAAACATACATACATACATACATACATACATACATACATACATACATACATACATACATATATATGTATGTGTGTGTATATCTGGAAGCAACTATAGATATGCAAAAATTATCGAATTATTAACCTGACAGGCCTGATAAGCCATGCAAGCAAAGTGATGCTGAAAGTTCTAGAGAACCGATGGAGAGCTCAGGCAGAAGTAACAATTGGTAAAGAACAAGCCGGGGTCAGACATGGAAGAAGTACAATAGAACAAATATGATTCAACCTCAGAGTCCTGTGTGAGAAATACTGTCAACACCTACAAGACATCTTCCATGTGTTCTTTGATTTCAAAACGGCCTTTGATCGCGTATGGCATGGCGTGTTATGGGCAGAAATGAAGAACTACAACATAGGCCTAAAGCTGACAGAGTTGATCCAACAGCTATACAACATGGTACAAAAGCTGACAGAGTTGATCCAACAGCTATACAACATGGTACAAAAGCTGACAGAGTTGATCCAACAGCTATACAACATGGTACAAAAGCTGACAGAGTTGATCCAACAGCTATACAACATGGTACAAAAGCTGACAGAGTTGATCCAACAGCTATACAACATGGTACAAAAGCTGACAGAGTTGATCCAACAGCTATACAACATGGTACAAAAGCTGACAGAGTTGATCCAACAGCTATACAACATGGTACAAAAGCTGACAGAGTTGATCCAACAGATATTCAACAAAGCCACCAGTGCATGCCTTTAATAGGTAATAAATAATTTGTTTAACGGACGTACAAATCGGCTTTTAAGGAGATACACAATACTGACACTGCTCTTCTACCAATATGTGTCAGAAAATATCTATCCTTGCACTTCTACATCTCAGTACAGCGTTTAATACAACTGACCATCTGATCCTTCTGGAAGGTTTATCTACAATTTCTGTTCTGACGTGTGCTTGAATGTTTTACATCATATTTGAGTAATTGCACTCAGTCAATTTGAGTCAGTGGCATAGAGTTCTCCAAAATTCCATGTTGTGTGGAGGGCCCCAAGGTTGTGTCCTGGGTACATTACTATACACTCTGTACACGCAGACTTTGGGAAATATTGTAAGAACTCATGACACAAACTCTCCTGTATATGCTAAGAACACACAGCTGGATTTGTCCTGTCCCTAGTCTGACGTAGCCATCACATTGACCATCATGGGCTGTCGTTTTAGTTATGTTCCAAAGTGGATTGTCGACATCAGACTGAGGATGGGCGGGGAGAAGACAGAATTGTTATTGTGTAAAACCAACAGGAAGTTTGAACTCAGAAACGTTGATAACATCAGGATAGGTTCTGAACATTTTAGTTTTATTGAGAAGTCAAAGGAACTAGGTACATTGTGTTTACTTTGATCATAAACTGTCAATGGAGCATCAAATCAGTCACCTGCAAACAAATTTGTTTTGAATTAAGGAGAATAAGTCACATTTGTCACCTCTTGAAGCAAAATTCTCCCAAGCTTCTCCTCTCACTGTTCCTTTTATCAAGACTAGACAACTGTAATTATCTCTTGCCAATTTAAGTTTGAAAACTATTGACAGACTGCAGTGCTTCCAAAAATAGAGCTGCCGTATTGGTCTTACGCAACTTCTTTTAAACAACCTTTAATGATAAAGTTACGTTGGCTTTCTGCTTAAGCCAGAACAAATTATACAATTTTAACCAAAAAAACACAATAAAAAGCCACATCCTAAAGACCATATTGAGTCGCATGTACCAGGAGGAAATTTCGCTACCTCTGAGAATTACACCTTTTTTTGTTGTTGCTTACAACCTAGTTTTGAGACATTTGTCGTAAAAAATGTTGGAGTTTCACAACATGCCAAACCTTTTCGAAAGTAATTCTTTGAGTATCTGAATGAAGACTCCGACTAACCTTACGATTCTTGATAGAGCAGAGAGAACATTTTGCTTCTGACCTCATGGTCTTTGTGCCACAAACTGCCACACGTGTCTGAGAGAACTGGGGAATTCTACGGGAGGGGGAGAGGGAGAGAGAGGGAGAGAGTGAGTGAGAGAGGGAGAGAGAGAGTGAGAGAGAGAGGGAGAGAGTGAGAGGGAGAGAGAGAGGGAAAGAGAGGGAGAGAGAGGGAGAGAGAGAGA
>NW_004797705.1:617118-618924 GCF_000002075.1 Aplysia californica
GGGAGGGAGGGGTGGAAGAGGAAGGGAGGGAGGGAGGGGTGGAAGAGGAAGGGAGGAGTGTGGGCTACAGCTGGGCTCACTCCTCGCGACTATTCGACGACGCTCGTCATACTCATATGTCCACTATTCACAAATACTCGAGGCATGACAGAGCTATTTGAATGCCATGTGGGCTTTACAGGTCGTGGGTTTCGTCTCATTTTATCCTTCAACTTGTCGTAAACGTTGAGCACATACATATATATATATATATATATATAACATGACTGAGGAAAAACAACCATCAATACTTTAGTCTTTGATGGTTACGAGTAGACAGAGGGATAAGTGCCGCCCACCAGAGTTACAAAACATGTCTGTAAGAAGTAGTCACAACAAGTTAAAGGTCAAAAGTCACACCATGAATACATCAAGGGCACGTGACTCTTCAAGCGGACAGAATGTTTTTCCAAGACATTTACCGTAGGCTGTCGCAATTAGCTCCCCTTCGACTGGTCGAAATTCGAAGCGTCATGAAAGGTGACGTGGACAGTCAGTGAATGTTGAAGAGAGGAAACATTCAACGATCAGACAAGACAGTACACGATCAAATACCACACTCGGTATTCGAATAGCACGAATAGTGACGTCACGCTTCGAAGAGTCGACGGAGTTTGATTTCTTCAGATTTGCCCAGCACTTGTATGCACACACATAGAAACAGCTGCCGCTGCAAAAGTAAAAATAACAATAATATTAATAACAACAACAATATATTAACCCTATCCGTACGCCCTTGGGTTATTTTGTACCCCCGGGGTTGTATTCTTCACATTGTAGAATACTTGTAGTACGAAGATCTCTTTGAAACCTTCAGTATTTCTCAAAAAATCATTTTGACCATTTTGACAGACTGCTATGCAAAGTGTACGGATTGGATTAACGAGTACATTTTCTCTTTGGAAAGTGGTGGCACAGAGTTCCCCACGTCGTATGGATACGATAGTAAAACACGACGTACGGATAGGGGGAAGCGTTCACAAAACTGTTTACTGTTTGATGGAGCTTATTATGTTCTGTGCACACAGGCGATCGGATTGTGTAGAATTGAGTCTCTTTTTTTCTCGGTAATCTTTTTTACAGCGCTTGACACTGCATAGGGTCACATGAACGCGCGTGGTACACATGAAACATTTTTCAGTAGCTAGGACATTTCGTGTTTTGCCCGAATGGCGGCCGAAGCCTACTCTTATCGATTTCAGATTACCAAGGGATCTTTAACGTGCGCAACTTGAACACGGAACCTCCGATATTTTTTGCGCTTCTCCGAGAAGGCTAGGTGCAGATCTTTCCTACCAGAAGATCAGGGGCGTGGCTGAAAGACAGTAGTAAGAAGGAGCCAAGGAGTAGCAGTAGAAAGGCTGCAGAAAGAGTCAGGAGCCCAGAGGAGGGGGCAAAGGAGGTGAGAGGGTAGGGGCAGAAAGTGGAGACGAAAGCAGACGACAGAACATTGCTAGAGAGTGGAGAATGGGGTGAAAGGAGACACATTTAAGGAAGAAAATGTTTCGGTCGCTACCCGGATTCGATCCCGGGACCTTTGAGTGAGAGGTGAACACTTAACCTGTAGGCCACGGGAGCCCCCGAGTGGAGTCTGGGGATAGCAAGATGTCCTCCATGGAGAGGAAAAGGCTACCAATTTGTGAACACTTTTAGCTGTAGTAAGAATTTTACGGCACTTATAGGTCAGAATAAGATAGAGAGTGGGGAAGATTGGAGGTGTTACTAGAGAGTAACATACCGGTACAAAGAGGAGGAGGAGGAGGAGGA
>NW_004797705.1:619024-624040 GCF_000002075.1 Aplysia californica
GACACATTTATACTAGTAAAAATAGTCATTATTTATTATGTAGAAATGAGACACATTTATACTAGTAAAAATAGTCATTATTTATTATGTAGAAATCAGACACATCTATACTAGTAGAAATAGTCATTATTTATTATGTAGAAATGAGACACATTTATACTAGTAAAAATAGTCATTATTTATTATGTAGAAATCAGACACATCTATACTAGTAGAAATAGTCATTATTTATTATGTAGAAATGAGACACATTTATACTAGTAAAAATAGTCATTATTTATTATGTAGAAATCAGACACAATTATACTTGTAAAAATAGTCATCATTTATTGTTTGTGTAGAAATTAGCCAATATATTGTTTAATAGTAATTATATGTTGTTGTAGATAACAGACAATAGTATATTAATAAATATTTATTTATTTATTTAGAAATAAGTCAAAATATTACAAATTAGTCGTTAATTTATACAGAAATCAGCCAATGTACTATGGTTTAGTAGTAGTTTTTTGTTGATGTAGGTATCACACAATATTATATTAATAAGTATTTTTTTATTCTTGTAAAAATAAACTCAAATATTAATAAGTAATTATTTATCTATGCATACAACTCGACATACATTATACACGATAAAAAAGAGAGTACTGCCATTCTCAGCAAGTTTGTCATTTCGAAAAGATGGGGAAATTACTTCCAAGAACTGCTCAACCCAGACGCTTGCCACGGACAACAAGTAGAGATCCAACCATCCTATGGAGATCAAACAGAACCACCAATACTTCCCAGTGAAATAGAAAAGGCACTCAAGACCAGCCCCAAGAACAAAGCCCCAGGACCAGATGACATCACAGCGGAAGCCATAAGAGCTTGTGGAAACACCGGTATACTGTGTCTGAGGCGTATTTTCAACAGAGCCTGGGAACAATGAAAATGCCCAGAAGACTGGCAGAAAGCCATAGTGGTCCCATTGTGGTCCCATAGTGGTCCCATAGTGGTCCCATAGTGGTCCCATAGTGGTCCCATAGTGGTCCCATTGTGGACACAGAAAGGCAACAAACGCGACTGCTCAACACACACAGGCATCTCCTAGAGTCACGCAGGGAAAATATACGCCAAGATACTAGAGCAGTGGATAAGACCTATGGTAGAGAGAAATCTGAGCAAAGCTAGGTTTGGATTCCGAAAAGGAAGAGGAGGCACGGCTGTATTCGCATTACGACAGATATGCGAGAAAACAATAGAACACAATAAAGAATCCAACAGTGTCTTTATAGACCAGGAGAAAGCTTACTTTTGACAGAGTAAACCATACAAAACTCTGGAAGACACTCGAAAAGTATGGCGTCAGAGGACAATTGTTAGATAATGTCAGAGCTCTATATACCAACAGCAGAAGCTCAATAAGAACGAAGGAAGGGAATACAGACTGGTTCAAAGTAAGATCTGGAGTGCGACAAGGATGCGTTCTTTCTCCCCTCCTGTTTATAATATATATGGACACAATAACACAAGACGCAAACCAAAGCCCACAAAACCTACATGAACTTCTATTCGCAGACGACCAATGTCTAATTCATCATGACCAACAAAGCCTCCAAAATCACACTACCCAACTTAACAACACCTGTGAGAAATTCAACATGAAAATAAGCACATCAAAAACAGAAGTTATGAAAGTGAGCCGAAACTATAGTCCCTGGAACATCCATGTCAATAGCAAACAACTGAAACACCCATGTCAATAGTAAACAACTGAAACAGCTGAAGGAGTTTAAAGGTCTTGGCAGTACCTTTTCTGAAAACGTGTCCATAGACAGAGAAATAGAAATGCAAACTCAAAAAAGCCAACGCTGTCACCTACCAGCTCGCACCCCTCCTATCTCATCCAAACTTCTCCATGGGCACAAAGAGACAGCTTATCACCTCAATATTCATACCAACATTATGCTACCAGTGCCAGACCTGGACATTAGGTAAAACCCATCAAAGCAAAATCCCTGCATGCGAAATTAACTGTCTCCGCAGAACCCTTAACATCACAAAACGAGACAGGCAGAGAAATGAAGAAGTAAGAGCAGCTATCGACACTGAGTCCTGCCTGCGTTACATAGAAAGACAGAGGATAAAATGGTTTGGCCACCTGTTACGCATGTCACCTGGCCAGCGAGCCTCGAGAGCCTACAACACCAAGCACTCAGGCTATAAAGGAAGAGGAAGGCCACGCAAAAGGTGGGTTGAAGGAGTCAAGGAAACCCTGAGAAAACATAATGTCACAACTGAAAGAGCTGCGGAGCTGGCCTACCACAGAAAACTTCCTCTCCCCTCGACGCTTCACGGCAAAGAAAAACGAAAAGTAAAAGTAAAGTATTTATCAAAGTAGAAATCAGCTAGTGTATTAATACGTAGTCATTTATTTAGGTAGAAATTACCTAGTGTATTAATACGTAGTCATTTATTTAGGTAGAAATTACCTAGTGTATTAATAAGTATTTATTTATTTATGAAGACATCGGCCAATTTAATGAGTCTTATTTTGTGTAGAAATCAGCAAACATAGGTAGTTATTTATTTGTGTAGAAATATGTGAGTATAGTACTTATTTATTTGTGTAGAAATCAGTGAGTATAAATAGTTATTTATTTGTGTAGAAATATGTGAGTATAAATAGTTATTTATTTGTGTAGAAATATATGAGTATAAATAGTTATTTATTTGTGTAGAAATCAGTGAGTATAAATAGTTATTTATTTGTGTAGAAATCAGTGACTATAGTACTTATATATTTGTGTAGAAATGAGCCAGTAGAAGAAATGATTGATTCACCCAGGAACATCCGACATTCCGTCGTTATGTCGATGTATCTTTGACGTACAGACCTGTCCTAGTGGGGTGGGGGGGCTAAGATGGAACGAGAAACGAAGCGCAATCAACTTTTGAACAAAGAAGAAAGTAGAAACAGGAAAGGACAGAAGAGAAAAAGGTATAAGAGACACAGCAGGAAGAGCTACAGTGGACCAGGAACAACGCCTGGACACTTGGAGCGAGGCGGGAGTTATTTTTGTTTTTGTAAAGTGTTTTACGGCGCTCGCAACTGCATAGGTCATATGAGCGCGCGGGACACTCCTAATATTTTCAGTTGGTAGGACATTTTGAATTTTGCCCGGGTGGCGACCGAAGCCTACTCTTATCGATTTTAGACCACCAAGGGATCTTTAACGTGCGGAACTTGCAAATGGGCCCTCCGAGATTTTTCGCCCTTGTCCGAGAAGGCTAGGTGTAGATCTTTCCTATCAGAAGATCAGGGGTGTGGCAGAAAGACAGCAGTAAGGAGGAGCTTAGGAGTAGCAGTAGAAAGGCTGCAGAAAGAGTCAGGAGCCCAGAGGAGGGGGCAAAGGAGGTGAGGGGGCGGGGGCAGAAAGTGGAAATGAAAGCAGACAACAGAATATTGCTAGAGAGCAGGAAAGGAGGTGATAGGAGACAATTTTAGAGAATAACATTTTTCGGTCGCTACCCGGATTCGAACCCGGGACCTTTGAATGAGAGGCCAACACCTTAACCTCTAGGCCACGAGAGCCCCCGGCGGGAGTTAGAACTGTGGAATTGTTGGCAGGGTCCAGATATATAGTGATATATACGATCTGTCTGTCTGGCCTCATGATGATGGTGATGATGATGATGATGTTGGTGGTGATTATGGTGGTGATGACGATGGTGATGATGATGATGATGATGGTGATGATGATGGTGATGATGATGATTATGGTGGTGATGATGATGGTGATGATGATAATGATTATGATAGTTGTGATGATAAAGAAGAAGAAGAAGAAGAAGAAGAAGAAGAAGAAGAAGAAGAAGAAGAAGAAACCCAAAATCTTTGATTGGTAACGCATTTTGAAGAGACCGATCATCTTCTTGTTGGAAATGAGAGAGGGCTTTTTTCAGCAAAGGACGAGAATTCAGGAGTTCTATTTGACAACAAGTTGTCTGCGTATCGCCAAGTCCCAGATCGGTGGGAGACTGATTTAGAGACCCGGAACATTGCAGAGAAATGTGTAGTGAGACAACTCTGGGACACTGATGGCTTTAACTGTATTGTCTGTATCTCACTTCTCAGAAACTTACACAACTTATGAATACTCCGCCAAACACCAACACAACTTATGAATACTCCGCCAAAGACCAACACAACTTATGAATACTCCGCCAAACACCAACACAACTTACGAATACCCCGCCAAACACCAACACAACTTATGAATACCCCGCCAAAGACCAACACAACTTATGAATACCCCGCCAAACTCCAACACAACTTATGAATACTCCGCCAAACACCAACACAACTTATGAATACTCCGCCAAACACCAACACAACTTATGAATACTCCGCCAAACACCAACACAACTTATGAATACCCCACCAAAGACCAACACAACTTATGAATACCCCGCCAAACACCAACACAACTTATGAATACTCCGCCAAACACCAACACAACTTATGAATACCGCACAAACCTCGCCTACCTCGCCTACCTCGCCTACTCGCCTACCTCGCCTACCTCGCCTACCTCGCCTACCTCCCCTACCTCGCCTACAGTACACAACTTGCTTACCAAACCAACTCTGTTTACCACACATACCTCTTGATACAGAGCCCGCCAAGTGTATGTACCAGTCTCTCTACCCGTCTATATACCCGTCCACACACACACACACTCACACACACACACACACACACACACACACACACACACACACACACACAAACGCGCGCGGCCAACTGCTCACGTCTCACTCACGGGCGCCCAGTACTGGCTCATCACTCACGTTCGCGCGTGCGGGGGAGGAAAGGGGGGAGCAGGGGAGAGTAGGAGGGAGCGAGGGGAAGAGAGAGACAGTGTGTGTGAGTTGTTGAACTGCACGTGCCTTGTTGTCTCTGCCTGCCCTCTGTACGTGAGGGAGGGAGCATCACAGGAGGCGCCTCTCTCTCTCTCTCTCTCTCTCTCT
>NW_004797705.1:624140-625766 GCF_000002075.1 Aplysia californica
CCCCCGTCAGTCTGGATGAGAAGTTCATATTTGTACCATTGAAGGAGCTGGGCTGACTTGGGGTTAGATAGAAAATTAGCCAGAAAATGGCCGCCCAAGTTAGGTGACTCCGAATGCTTCTGTATTCTTGGAAACAGCAAATATACATGATTTGTGCATTTGATCAACGTTTTTCAGTACAAAAGCTCACAGATAGATCCACATTATCATGTTTTTAGATGGATGTAGGTGTTGAGACAAAAATACCCCCCCCCCTCCCCCCCAAAAACAACAACCCAACAGTAAAAACAAAAAACCCAAAACAAAACGAAACAAAACAAAACAAAAAGATAAAAACTCCCCAAGGGAGGACCAGATTCTCCTGTCGGTTACTTCAATCTCACTATGTTTACCAGAGCCTGATTTCCCCGCGATGCTTCACCTAGACACTCACTCATCTACAGACAGGTTGTGGTAAACTCTGCTCTGTCTCCGTCTTCTTTGCTAACCGCGTCAATGGAAAACAAGAATATCAGTTTTTTAAGCCCATCATCATCATCATCATCATCATCATCATCATCATCATCATCATCATCATCATCATCATCATCCAGTGCCAGATCTGCGACAGACATCGTCCATCATGGTTCTCCATTCATTCCTTTGCTCGGAT
This sequence comes from Aplysia californica, assembly GCF_000002075.1. Taxonomy (NCBI): domain Eukaryota; kingdom Metazoa; phylum Mollusca; class Gastropoda; order Aplysiida; family Aplysiidae; genus Aplysia; species Aplysia californica. Next base: position 624,793 of record NW_004797705.1, read on the forward strand.
GCTCTTAAAAAAGCTACGTTTCCCTGATCTTTCCCTGTTACCCATTTGTTTAGGTTCCCTATGTAGGTTGTTCTGGGCCTTCCCCTGCCTCGTTTGCCTTCAATTTTGCCAGTGAGAGCTAGATGATCAAATTGTGGTATGTTCCCACATCGATCAAATTTAGATGATTTAGGAAGCGGGCCTCAACCCTGTCTGTGAAGGCGCACTCTGGCTGTGAGATACAACACTGTAGCAGAAAGACCGAGATGCTCGATACACATTTCTTCCCACCCGTGAATGGAACTCGGGTCTCCTGCGTGCGACAGCGAAGTGTCTAACCGCTACACCACAGACGCCTGTTCTCTCTACCTAAGGTCCCGTGTGCAAGTTGCGCACGTTAAAGATCCCTCGGTGGTCTAAAATCGATAAGAGTGGGCTTCAGCCACACCCGTGCAAAATTCAAAATTTTCCATAGATTGAAAACGTTTAATGTGTCCCGCGCGCTCATATGGCCCTATGCAGTTGCGAGCGCCGTAAAACACTTACCAAAACAAAAACACACACCAAAAATAAACCCCAAAACCATTCTCTTTCCAGCCACGGTATTCTGACCTAATCGTGGAACTGGAAAATCTAGGTCAACCTATTTTTGTCCTTAAACTGTTTTTGAGCTCGATTTGTTGGTTCTAGGCATAAATATAAATCAAGAGTCACAAATGTGACCCCGCTAGTCAAAGACAGACATAAGTCGCACCTAGCCACGATGCTTTAGAGGCGGAAATATCGAGGTGCGGTGAACTGCTTGTTTTCCTTGTACCTGTAAAGTACAGTAGATGGTACAAAGGACAAACCACTACACAAACAGATAGTTTTGGATAATTCGAGTTGACACGTGTGGGGTGTTTTAGGGGGTGTGGGATGGGGGGTGGGGGGTGCTGAGAGAGAGGGGAGGGGAGATAGAGCGAGCGAGAGTGAAAAGAGAGAGAGAGAGAGAG